>NC_037685.1:30839670-30998606 GCF_003255815.1 Theropithecus gelada | reverse complement strand
TGCTAGTGGTCTGTCAATTTTGTTGATCTTTTCAAAAAACCAACTCCTGGATTCATTGATTTTTTGGAGGGTTTTTTGTGTCTCTATCTCCTTCAGTTCTGCTCTGATCTTAGTTATTTCTTGCCTTCTGCTAGCTTTCGAATGTGTTTGCTCTTGCTTCTCTAGTTCTTTTAATTGTGATGTTAGAGTGTCAATTTTTGATCTTTCCTGCTTTCTCTTGTGGGCATTTAGTGCTATAAATTTCCCTCTACACACTGCTTTAAATGTGTCCCAGAGATTCTGGTATGTTGTATCTTTGTTCTCATTGGTTTCAAAGAACATCTTTATTTCTGCCTTCATTTCGTTATGTACCCAGTAGTCATTCAGGAGCAGGTTGTTCAGTTTCCATGTAGTTGAGCGGTTTTGATTGAGTTTCTTAGTCCTGAGTTCTAGTTTGATTGCACTGTGGTCTGAGAGACAGTTTGTTATAATTTCTGTTCTTGTACATTTGCTGAGGAGTGCTTTAATTCCAATTATGTGGTCAATTTTGGAATAAGTGCAATGTGGTGCTGAGAAGAATGTATATTCTGTTGATTTGGGGTGGAGAGTTCTATAGATGTCTATTAGGTCTGCTTGCTGCAGAGATGAGTTCAATTCCTGGATATCCTTGTTAACTTTCTGTCTCGTTGATCTGTCTAATGTTGACAGTGGAGTGTTGAAGTCTCCCATTATTATTGTATGGGAGTCTAAATCTCTTTGTAAGTCTCTGAGGACTTGCTTTATGAATCTGGGTGCTCCTGTATTGGGTGCATATATATTTAGGATAGTCAGTTCTTCCTGTTGAATTGATCCCTTTACCATTATGTAATGGCCTTCTTTGTCTCTTTTGATCTTTGATGGTTTAAAGTCTATTTTATCAGAGACTAGTATTGCAACCCCTGCTTTTTTTTGTTCTCCATTTGCTTGGTAAATCTTCCTCCATCCCTTTATTTTGAGCCTATGTATGTCTCTGCGTGTGAGATGGGTCTCCTGAATACAGCAGACTGATGGGTCTTGACTCTTTATCCAGTTTGCCAGTCTGTGTCTTTTCATTGGAGCATTTAGTCCATTTACATTTAAGGTTAAGATTGTTATGTGTGAACTTGATCCTGCCATTATGATATTAACTGGTTATTTTGCTCGTTAGTTGATGCAGTTTCTTCCTGGCCTCGATGGTCTTTACATTTTGGCATGTTTTTGCAATGGCTGGTACCGGTTGTTCCTTTCCATGTTTAGTGCTTCCTTCAGGGTCTCTTGTCAGGCAGGCCTAGTGGTGACAAAATCTCTAAGCATTTGCTTATCTGTAAAGGATTTTATTTCTCCTTCACTTATGAAACTTAGTTTGGCTGGATATGAAATTCTGGGTTTAAAATTCTTTTCTTTAAGAATGTTGAATATTGGCCCCCACTCTCTTCTGGCTTGTAGAGTTTCTGCCGAGAGATCTGCTGTTAGTCTGATGGGCTTCCCTTTGTGGGTAACCCAACCTTTCTCTCTGGCTGCCCTTAAGATTTTTTCCTTCATTTCAACTTTGGTGAATCTGGCAATTATGTGCCTTGGAGTTGCTCTTCTCGAGGAGTATCTTTGTGGCGTTCTCTGTATTGCCTGGATTTGAAAGTTGGCCTGCCCTACTAGGTTGGGGAAGTTCTCCTGGATGATATCCTGAAGAGTGTTTTCCAACTTGGTTCCATTTTCCCCCTCACTTTCAGGCACCCCAATCAGACGTAGATTTGGTCTTTTTACATAATCCCATACTTCTTGCAGGCTTTCTTCATTTCTTTTTCTTCTTTTTTCTTTTCGCTTCTCTTCTCGCTTCATTTCATTCATTTGATCCTCAATCGCTGATACTCTTTCTTCCAGTTGATCGAGTCGGTTACTGAAGCTTGTGCATTTGTCACGTATTTCTCGTGTCATGGTTTTCATCTCTTTCATTTCATTTATGACCTTCTCTGCATTAATTACTCTAGCCATCAATTCTTCCACTTTTTTTTTCAAGATTTTTAGTTTCTTTGCGCTGGGTACGTAATTCCTCCTTTAGCTCTGAGAAGTTTGATGGACTGAAGCCTTCTTCTCTCATCTCGTCAAAGTCATTCTCCGTCCAGCTTTGATCCGTTGCTGGCGATGAGCTGCGCTCCTTTGCCGGGGGGGAATGTGCTCTTATTTTTTGAATTTCCAGCTTTTCTGCCCTGCTTTTTCCCCATCTTTGTGGTTTTATCTGCCTCTGGTCTTTGATGATGGTGACGTACTGATAGGGTTTTGGTGTAGGTGTCCTTCCTGTTTGATAGTTTTCCTTCTAACAGTCAGGACCCTCAGCTGTAGGTCTGTTGGAGATTGCTTGAGGTCCACTTCAGACCCTGTTTGCCTGGGTGTCAGCAGCAGAGGCTGCAGAAGATAGAATATTGCTGAACAGCGAGTGTACCTGTCTGATTCTTCCTTTGGAGTCTTCCTCTCAGGGGTGTACTCCACCCTGTGAGGTGTGGGGTGTCAGACTGCCCCTAGTGGGGGATGTCTCCCAGTTAGGCTACTCAGGGGTCAGGGACCCACTTGAGCAGGCAGTCTGTCCCTTCTCAGATCTCAACCTCCGTGTTGGGAGATCCACTGTTCTCTTCAAAGCTGTCAGACAGAGTCATTTGCCTCTGCAGAGGTTTCTGCTGCTTTTGTTGTTATCTGTGCCCTGTCCCCAGAGGTGGAGTCTACAGAGACAGGCAGGTTTCCTTGAGCTGCTGTGAGCTCCACCCAGTTCGAGCTTCCCAGCAGCTTTGTTTACCTACTTAAGCCTCAGCAATGGCGGGCGCCCCTCCCCCAGCCTCGCTGCTGCCTTGCGGGTAGATCACAGACTGCTGTGCTAGCAATGAGGGAGGCTCCGTGGGCGTGGGACCCTCCCGGCCAGGGGTGGGATATGATCTCCAGGTGTGCCTGTTTGCTTAAAGCGCAGTATTGGGGTGGGAGTTACCCGATTTTCCAGGTGTTGTGTGTCTCAGTTCCCCTGGCTAGGAAAAGGGATTCCCTTTCCCCTTGCGCTTCCCAGGTGAGGCGATGCCTCGCCCTGCTTCAGCTCTCGCTGGTCGGGCTACAGCAGCTGACCAGCACCGATTGTCTGGCACTCCCTAGTGAGATGAACCCAGTACCTCAGTTGAAAATGCAGAAATCACCGGTCTTCTGTGTCGCTCGCGCTGGGAGTTGGAGACTGGAGCTGTTCCTATTCAGCCATCTTGCTCCGCCCCGGCCATAAGAGAGATATTCTTGGAAGCCTCTGCCACCTAGTGTACAAAAGCCATCCTAGAAATCTAAATGACAGTTTAATTGCCTTATATGCTACATCTTGCCTTTGGAGAATTATCTTTAAGTATGTCCAGGTCAGATTTGAAGTTATAATTTGAAGTGGGAATAACACACATACTGCATTTTCTAAAGAGCATCTGGCATAAGAATCAATACAACATTTCATTTTCATTTTAGCAGCACTTTAAATTAAAGTCCCATTTATAAATGTTTTAATAAGGCAATAAGAGACTCCTGGGTATGTTTTAGTCTTTCACTAATATACACCTCTTGTGTGTTGCGAGATACAGCTTACTGAATAAGTCCCTTTGACCATTCAAAGTTGAATTAATGATCCAATAAAGCAAAGCCCATGGTATCTTAATGGCAGCAAAATACACTCTTTAATTTAGAAAATAAAATATTATATTTTCCTTTCCAACAACTTGTAAGTATATGCATAAAAGAAGTATCAAGGGATTCAAAGAAATAGCAAAGCTTCTTTAGCCATATTTTCACACGCAACATGTCTCCCCACCTCTCAGTTTTAGCTTTAGATTTAATTATTTCCAGCTCAGTTTTACAGAGGGGTGGAGGGTGGAACCTGAGGGTTGGCAGTGGAGGAGTTTGTAAAGCCATACTCTTTAAAAAATGTGTTTAAAAGTGAAACATCAACCACACCACTCCCTCTCTCCGTCCTGTCATTGTTTTTAAGTCACCCACTCCTCTGCCCAGTTTGCTAAAGGCAGAGGGAGATGTGTGAAGGTTATGTTCTGCCACATGGTTCGGAGAAGCAAAATTGTCCTGCAGCTCTAAGTCAGCTCACAATGATCCAGAACTCAGCAATGCACTTTCACTCTCTGCTCATTCTGCTACCTGACATTGGTGAGAGGAACCAGATGGCCCTCATGTTAACCTGGCCTGCCAGGTCTGGTATTGAGATTTCATCTCCTTCCCTTCAGCTGCCTGAGCCTGAGTGAAGTTCACATGCACACATCTCCAGTAAAATCTCACTGTAACGAGCAGGTCTTTCTTGCACTTTTGCCCTGCCAAACCTGCCTCTCTGAGGGACTCAAGATGTCATAAAGCCTTGTTATTTTAATGTGCTCTGCAATCATTGAACTGTTCTCAGGAGATCATTTTTGCACATCAAAACCCATTAAAATTAGTGAGAATTACCAGGAAATGAACAAATAAAAAAGAATAATTCATATCTGTTTTAAATTCACCAAGCCTCCTTTTGATGGCTAACAGCAACTAGTAGCAGAAAGCATGCATCAGTTAAATAAAACATTAGCTTTAAGCAAAAGATGTCAGAAATTCTTCCAAATTGTGTGTTATGACAGCAAGCTGGCGAGCACAGGGATAAAAACCAATGTGATGATTGTAAAGGATGTGCTGGCACTTTGAAGTGGCAATAAGATGTTGGGGGAGCAAAGACCATGAGTGAGTACAGATGATACCTATAGCAATACTACTGTATCTTTCTGGGGAAAACATGCAGCAAATATCCTGATCAGGGACTAAAAGGCCCTCACAAGAGTGACTTTTTTTAAAATCAAGAACGATTTTTATTGTTAAGAAAGTATAACCAGCAATAAAAGTACTATTTTTGGTTCGAAATGATAGAAACCCAGATACATTTTGTTCATGCTACATGGTACAAGGAAGCCTAGGGTCAAGTTGATTTCAGAAGTGACTAGTTCCAGATATTCCATGAGATCTTCATCTCTCTTCTGTTTCTGTTGTATTTCTACCTGGGCATCTGTCTCCTTTTCTCCGTGTCTCTTTGCCCCATATAGTTCTTTCTGCATCTCTCTCTGCATTTTATGTCTCTGTCCCCCTGTTGTGTCTCCTTCACTGCATTGCCTTTCTATTTTTCTAATTTGTTGTCACTATTGATCTGCATTTTTCTATCTCTGCATTTCTTTATGCATCTATTTTTCTGCATTTCTCTTCCTTATCACCTCATATCTTATCTCATCTCTTTCCCTCTGTGTGTGTGTGTGTGTGTCTGTCTGTCTGTCTCTGTTATATGTTTCTAGAATGTCTACCAGAGGCAATTTAACAATTTTAGGAAATTTAATTTAGCAATTAATTTAAAAATTGATTTAACAATCTAACAATTGTTAAACTTAACTTAATAATCTTAGGAAAGATTCTGATTGGCGAGGCCTGGGTAACATGCAAACCTTTTAAACACATCGTCTTGTGTATGGGACACTGACAGTCAGTATTGTGGAGAGTAGCTTTTTTTAATAGTGAAATTTGTGGTAAGAAATAACATTTATATAATAAACCAATACATACACACATACATATGACCAGGAACAGATGTGTGTATGTCTATTTTTGGTTCTAAATGATAGAAACCAAATATATTTTGTTCATGGTACAAGGAAGCCTAGGGTATGTGTGTGTATAAAATCAAATGGAAAATTTCACAAAAATAATACTTAGGTTAACTATAAGTGATATGCTCCTCTTTTTGTATTAAAATATAAAAATGACCTCCAAAATGAGATGTAAATTGATTTAATCATGCTCTAATGGGCCACAACTTTATAGTCTGAAAATCACTTTTTAAACTATTTTTGTTTTAGAAATTTTATGAACAGGGTGAATCATTTAAATTAACATCTCAATACTTATAGTACTAAAATGATTTCTCACCAATAATGTAAAATGATGTAATCATTTAGTTAATGATGATTTTTGGTTTCCATCATAATTACTAAAAGTTAAGGAACCCATCATCAAATAGTTTGAGTTCTGGGTACTTGTAACAGATTACTTTTACTATTTTAAAACATCTGCTTGGTAAGAAGGAAGCAAAAAACACTATCATCTATTTATTTTCTACTACATTCTTTACTCTAAATTTGGTGTTAATTAGTCCCCTTAATCTTTGTAACAATCCAGAGAAAAGTATTAGTATTAATATTATTATCTTCTTTTACGAATGAGGATGCTGAAAACCAATAATGCTCAGGTAACTTATTTAAAACATTCATTTCTCAAGTAGAAGAAACAGAATGAGTCCATGCCTTTTGATTGCAAGTCCAAGGTACTTTCTTTAACATAATGCTAATACTCAGTACTACATGCTACTGAGAGGTAAAGCTGCTGGGCTTCTGGGTCTGGTGGGGACTTGGAGAACTTTTCTGTCTAGCTAAAGGATTGTAAAAACACCAATCAGCACTCTATGTCTAGCTAAAGGTTTGTAAATGGACCAATCAGCACTCTGTAAAATGGACCAATCAGCGCTCTGTAAAATGGACCAATCAGCAGGATGCGGGCAAGGCCAATAAGGGAATAAAAGCTGGCCACCCTATGCAGAGCGGCAACCTGTTTGGGTCCCATTGCATGCTGTGGAAGCTTTGTTCTTTAGCTCTTCACAATACATCTTGCTGCTGCTCACTTTGAGTCCGCACTACCTTTATGAGCTGTAACACTCACCACGAGGGTCTGCAGCTTCATTCCTGAAGTCAGCGAGACCACGAATCCACCAGGAAGAACAAACAACTCCGGACACGCCACCTTTAAGAGCTGTAACACTCACTGCGAAGGTCTGCGGCTTCACTCCTGAAGTCAGCGAGACCACGAACACACCAGAAGGAAGAAACTCCGGACACATCTGAACATCTGAAGGAACACACTCCAGACACACCATCTTTAAGAACTGTAATGCTCACCACGAGGGTCCATGGCTTCGTTCTTTAAGTCAGCGAAACCAAGAACTCACCAGAAGGAACCAATTCTGGACACACTATGTCTTTTGATAACTTAAATATGGCTCTATAAGATCTGACCTGTAAATACACAAATAAATAGTTCTGTGATTGAATGCTTATATGTTTAGTACTAGGGACATCTGCTTTAACCATGCCTAGAAATCTAAGGCAGAAAATGCAACAAAGAAGATAATCTTGTTTAGGAATGTGGTATGATGACGTGCCCAGCCACAGGGAGCTGTCACCTCCCTATGGCACTGTGGTATGCTGGGACTTGGAATGTGGATGTTGGGGTGGAACTGCTTGAATTCAAATACTGGTTCAACTGTTTGGTATGCGACTTTGCCCACATCAACTTAGCAATAACAAATAGTGATAACAATAACATTCCCTACCACAAAATGTTACCACAATGCTGAGTACGTAGGAAGCATTCAATAAAAGTTGGTTATTAGAAATATTTCCACTGTCAAGATGTAGCTATGTAGCTTTTAAAAGTTGTGACATGAAGATATACAGCAATTAACCACGTTTCTATTGTTGGTGAACCATCAATTTGATTTTGTCAACAGCTACATGGTGCAATCCATAATTTCAAAGATGTATTTCTTTGACACAGCTAGAAAATTTTTTCAGAGGGGAACAACATGTATAAGAAACAGAAGGAAGAACTATGCCAAGAAAAATTATGAATACTTATAAAATTTGATCTTATTCAGGCCAAAAAACAATTGTAAATTCTGAAACGTGTTCACCATGTCAGATGGCTGAGGTTTCAAAAAACAAAATTAAACAGACCAAACATTCTGATTTCTGAAGAAAATACACACACACACACACACACACACACACACAAAGTATGGATGTCACAGGGAGTTAGTTCTGTTCAACATCTGGTTTGGATTTAGATAAAACCATAAAGAGAGTGGTGATGAGATTAAACCAATGCTTTCTTCCTGTTAATGGTCTTGATATTTGTTATGTAATGACTAGGCTATGAAAATCTTCCCACATTATTTCTATTTAAGAGAATTTCAAAGCTAAGCGAAAATGGCAGAAAAACTGGCACCTAGACTGAAACTTAACAAGTATGTAGATTGTCTAAGCCTTGAATAATAAATATATACCAATATAAAAAGTTAATGTGATTTTAAAATATTAAAATAAACAAAATTTAGCATTATAGTTAGGCGCTCAAGATACACCAGCCATTTATCTTATAAAGACACTATGGAGACAGATGAGAGAACAACTTTGAAATGTGTAAAGTATAAATACTACACATAAAGTTGAAAAGATTAAATAGAAACATGGCTTTAGACTTCCATGTGTAAAAATCTGCCAAGTGTACCCAAACCTTTAGAAAGAAACATTATTAAAACATTTTTAAATATACGAAGGAGAAAACGCAAAATCTGCTTTTAAAATGACTCCCACCTCTAACAGGTCTTTTAAAAAATCTCTGTTAACAAAAGAGATTAAGCACATTACGGACTCTGCACAAAAATAGCCACACTAGTGATCAGAGGATCGAAAACATAAACAGTGAAGATATTATAAGAGGAAATTGGATTGCTGTGAGTTAATAAAGAAGGGTAATAGGAGATATTCTATAGGATTCCTACAGACTCCTTTCTCTGGGTCTTAGTATGAATCATGAATTTGAGTCACATATGTTTACTATTTTAGACTTCTGACCTTTCAGATTTCGGTGCATGTTTCTTTATGTGGAAATACACAATAGGAAAACTAGATGAGAGAGACATTTAAACAGCTATTTAAATGAACTAATCTCATATCTCATGAATCTAAAGCAAATATTTTTCACTTTCAGGTACATAAATTTACAAATATTGTATCTTTATTTTTCTACATATGATGTCAAGGTACAAGTGTCTGAATAAATTTCTCATTGAACTATTTGTCATCAATATAAAAATAATCAGATTACTAACATGGTCTGCCAGAAAATCATAAATCAGAGCTTAAAATGTCAGTTTCCTTGAATTTCAAAGCCATGACTGTTATTTAACCAATTAAGTTTAGGAAATTGTGGAAGGATCTGAACTCTTTAGATGTAAAAGAAATAAAAAACTAGGGTTGATGCTTTCATTTTAATAATAATGAAAAACATGAGTGAGGAAGTTGTGTTGCCAAGATTAACATTCCCATAGTTCCTTGAATCATTAAAAAAAATCTTAAATATTAATAAAAGTTGCCAACCTTTATGGTAGCAATAATATTCATTTTTGTGTTTGGCATTCAGTAGAACACTGAAATATAAAAGAATTGAGTTTGTTCTCAAACTGTAGTCATGTTACCTAGAACCTATTGCAAACAACCTATTATGTTTAATAAATGTATTAAATACTTTTGGAGGATCTATAATGTTCAAAACACTACACTACATCCTAGTTGTATATAGATTGAATATAGAAGATATCATAATTAGTATAGATTCTATGATATGTCCAGGCCTTAATTATTATCGCTCCTGCTATAAAACATTTTTTTTTTTTTTTTTGAGACAGAGTGTCACTCTGTCGCCCAGGCTGCAGTGGCCCGATAGCGGCTCACTGCAAGCTCCGCCTCCCGGGTTCACACCACTCTCCTGCCTCAGCCTCCCAAGTAGCTGGGACTACAGACCCACCACCACGCCCGGCTAATTTTTTGTATTTTTAGTAGAGATGGGGTTTCACTGTGTTAGCCGGATGGTCTCGATCTCCTGACCTCGTGATCTGCCCACCTTAGCCTTCCAAAGTGCTGGAAATACAGGTGTAAGCCACCGTGCCTGGCCTGATACTGCTATAAAACATTTTATAGTCTAGGGGGAAGGAGATATAAACAAAGAAATCATGTGCATTGAGTGGTAAATAAATTTTGAAATTTTTCTTTTAAACAAAAAAAATCTCAAGTTTTATTTTAGAATCAGGGAATACATGTACAAGTTTGTTACATGGGTATATTTTGTGATGCTGAGGTTTGAGGTATGATTGATCCCATTGCCCGAGTAGTCAGCACAGGACCCAATCGTTAGTTTTCAACCCTTGACCCTCTTCCTCCCTTCTCCTTCTAGTAATCCCTAGTATCTAGTGTTCCCTTCTTTATGTCCATGAGTACCCAGTGTTTAGCTCTCACTTATAAGTGAGAATATGCAATATTTGATTTTCTGTTCTTGCCTTGTTTAGGATAATGTCTTTCAGCTGCAACCATGTTGCTGCAAAGAACATGATTTCATTATGTTTTAAGGCTGCATAGTATTCCATCATGCATATGTGCCACATTTTCTTATCCAGTCCACTGTTGATGAACACCCAGGTTATTTCCATGTCTTTGCTATTGTGAATACTATGGTAATGAACATATGAGTGTATGTGACACTTCTCAAAAGACATTCATGTGGCCAATAAACATATGCAAAAAAGTCCACCACTGATAATTAGAGAAAAGCAAAACAAAATCACAATGAGACACCATCTTATGCCAGTCAGAATGGCGATTATTAAAAAATAATAATCAGATGCTAGTGAGGTTGCAGAAAAAAAGGAACACTTTCACACTGTTGGTGGGAGTGTAAATTAGTTCAATCATTATGGAAGACAGTGTGGCAATTTCTAGAAGATCTAGAGGCAGAAATATCATTTGACCCAACAATTGGGTCAAATGGTATCTCTTTGGGTATATAATCATTGCTGGGTATATAACTAAAGTAATATAAATCATTCTGTTATAAAATGGCACATGTATATTCATTATAGCACTATTCATAATTGCAAAGACATGAAATCAACCTAAATGACCATCAATGATAGACTGGATAAAGACAATGTGGACCATATACACCATGGAATACTATGCAGCCACAAAAAGGAACAAGATCATGTCCTCTGCAGAGACATGGATGGAGCTGGAAGCCATTATCCTTGGCAAACTGATGGGGGAACACAAAAGCAGGCACCAAATGTTCTCACTTATAAGCAGGAGCTGAATGGTGAGAACACATGGACACATGGTGGGGAACAACATACATTGGGGCCTGTCAGGGAGAGGCAGGGGAAGGGACAGCATCAAGAAGAATAGCTAATGGATGTTAGGCTTAATACCTAGGTGATGGGTTGGTCTGTGCTGCAAACCATCATGGCACACGTTTACCTATGTAACAAACCTACACTTCCTGCACATGTGCCCCAGAACTTATTAAAAGTTGAAGAGAAAGAATTTGGAAATTTTTAAATGGAATGCATATGTAAAGTAAAATGTTCAGATGTTAAAACAACATCTTCTTTCCCTTCCTGGGCAAATTTGTTCATCATACTCTTCTGATTATCCTGCACTTTTGGAACTACTGCTTTCACACAAATCCTATGTCAGTTACTTAGAAAAGCATGATAATCTCCCTAACCTGTACCTTCCTATTTACTCTGCACCCAACAATGTGCACTCACTTATCCCTTTCCTTGAGGCCGAATATAAATATTTACAAAAGCTGTAGCTATGTGTCAACCACACTGTCAACCTGATGACTCTCACGGTGCTCTTTTGATGTCAACACTACCAAACAACGAGACCACCGGGCCAGCGAAGGTATCACAAGCATCTCAGCTGTCAGCATGACGCCTGCTCTGCCTCACCATCAGTTTGTCTTGTGTTTCTGGATGCTCACCTAGCAGAAAAGGCACTCTGTCTACATCAAATGTGGATGAAACTCATTCAAACTGCTGACTCTGATCCCAGAGGCAGATGGAGAGCTCTTAATTTCATCTTTCAAGAGCCTGCTTTCTAATATCTAAATTAGATGTTAAATACGTTAAATGTCTTTTTACTAAATATCTTGGCCAAATCAATGTTATCTGCTTTAATTAACAAAATCCTAAAGATCAGGGATTTGTCAAAATAATCTCAGATGATTCATTTGGAAAATAAAATTCAGAATTTTAATTTCATTTGTTTATTAATATAGACTATTAAGGAGGGAAGTGTGTTCACTATATTAATTTTTAAAAATTTTTTTCTTTGAACTGCTAAAAATAAGTTTTTCAACATCAACAAAAATGCCACTACTTTTTGTAGCAACAATGTCTGTAAACTTTAACACAGTATTTGCCAGAACATTATAATTAAACTAGTACTCTCTAAATGATACAATATTAAAATGAGCCGGGCGCGGTGGCTCAAGCCTGTAATCCCAGCACTTTGGGAGGCCGAGACGGGCGGATCACGAGGTCAGGAGATCGAGACCATCCTGGCTAACATGGTGAAACCCCGTCTCTACTAAAAAATACAAAAAACTAGCCGGGCGAGGTGGCGGGCGCCTGTAGTCCCAGCTACTCGGGAGGCTGAGGCAGGAGAATGGTGTAAACCCAGGAGGCGGAGCTTGCAGTGAGCTGAGATCCGGCCACTGCACTCCAGCCTGGACGACAGAGCGAGACTCCGTCTCAAAAAAAAAAATAAATAAATAAATAAATAAATTAAATTAAATAAAATGAGAGTGCACAGAAAGGTGAAGTAATCTAAAAATGGGGATTCTGGAGGTCAGTAATATTTCTATACTTAAGCTGACTTTGGTGAGGGAAAGATTAGTATGGAGTTTTTCTTTAGGCAACTATCAAAATGACTTTTTTTTTTTAAGTGAGATAATTTATGTGACTCTGGCATAAAATATTTTGTAAAGGTAAGAAATTATGATTATTTTTAAAAAATATAGCTCAACATATTAGATAGAGTAATACTATAATATATTAGATGAAATTGAAACTTACCAAGCACAGGTAACAAATACAAAGGAAAAATACTAATTTTAAACTAGATACACCCTTGCAAAAGAAATTAAGCCTTCTTTTCCTTGGAAGAAGATAAAATATCGAGTCAAACTCTACCATTCAAATAAAGCAGAAACAAGGACAAAACCTAAAGCAAACCAATAAATATTGAATAAAAGCCCAAAGAAACAAAAAAAGCTCTGGTTTAATCTAGTCAAAGTGAGAGACAGGACTAGCTGTATTTCCTAGGCCAACTAAGAATTCCTAAACCTAGCTGGGAATGTGACCACACCCACCTTTAAACACAGGGCTTGTAACTCAGCTCACACCCAACCCATCAGGTAGTAAAGAGGGCTCACTAAAATACCAATTAGGCTAAAAGCAGGAGGTAAAGAAATAGTCAAATCATCTATTGCCTGAGAGCACAGGGGGAGGGACAATGATCAGGATATAAATCCCCCGGCATTCTAGCTGGCAGTGGCAACCCCCTTTTGGTCCCCTCCTGTTATATGGGAGCTCTGTTTTCACTCTATTAAATCTTGCAACTGCACAGTCTTCTGGTCCGTGTTTGTCCCGGCTCAAGCTGAGCTTTTGCTCACCGTCCACCACTGTTGATTGCCGGCATCGCAGACCCGCGGTTGACTTCCACCCCTCCAGATCCGGCAGGGTGTCCACTGTGCTTCTGATCCAGCGACGCACCCATTGCCACTCCCGATCAGGCTGAAGGCTCACCATTGTTCCTGTGCAGCTAAGTGCCTGAGTTCGTCCTTATCAAGCTGAACACTAGTCGCTAGGTTCCACGGTTCCTTTCCATGACCCACAGCTTCTAATAGAGCTATAAGACTCACCACATGGCCCAAGGTCCCATTCCTTGGAATCCATGAGGCCAAGACCCCCAGGTCAGAGAGCAAGAGGCTTGCTGCCATCTTGGGAGTGGCCAATCACCATCTTGGGCACTCTGGGAGCAAAGATCCCCCAGTAACAAAAGGAAGGCATTTACTTCTTCTACCTCTCATACTTTATTACTATGGAAGTAAAGAAATCATTATGTTTTAAACTCACAAATAAGGATAAGGAATGCACTAATAGGAAAGAGAAAATTGTAACAGGTTTCATAAAGACAGCACGTGGAACAGTGGTGCCCAGTCAAGCAGGTAGAGAAAGCCCAGAATGCTCATGGAATGGGTTGCAGCCAAGGAGAGGCGAGTGTTCAACACGCAGGATGCAGGGGCAGGGGAGGGAAGGGCAAGGTTAGCACCTCATTCACCAAGTATACCTGCAAGCTATGACCCATGGTAGACAAGCCAGAAAATAAAGGTGTAAGTAAGCACTTTATTGAAAGCAACTGAAGCAACTAAGATACCCTAGAAGAAGTCAACATATTATAATCAAACATGCAAAGGTAAGAAGGGTATCTAAGGAGGGGTTTTTCTTTGGCATCCATCCAAAAGCAATCAACAAATCATGCTAAAATAGATATACCAGGAAACAGCAATAAAAATATCTAATTAATAATACGAAGATACAACAAAATGATCCCAAAACAGAAAGCTATAGTTTGTTGCCTATCGGGTTAGGCTGAGGTAAGTCAGGAGAATTGTTTTCAGTGAGAAATCCTTTAATGCTATTTCACTTTTTTTAAGTGATGGCTCATTTGACATTAATAAAAAAATAAAAATTATGAACCAATATACACATTTTTAATGAAATAATTTCTGTTCCCTAAATTTCAAGATGTATCAATGGTTAATGCCTGAGCCAAATTTCTATTCAATAAGCATTCATGTTTTGTGATCATAAAAACACTATATACATAAAAAAGTATCCATATAGTGGCAGAGCTATTATAAATGTATTCCTATTTTAATTTAATCTTACTAGACATCTGGGGTTCATCCATAAAGAGACAGTGACTTTTGATCTTGTCAAATTTATTCAGTAAATAAAATTAACTTTCCCTTCCTTTATGCTTACAAGCATTCTGTAATTAATTTACTCTGTATTCAGTAGCTGACCTTTAAATTAGGTTCCAGAGCACAAAGATGAATAATGCAAACTACTTACTCTAATTATCTCACTGGATAATGGGGAAGACACACCTATAAACTAATAATCACATGTTAAAAACTGCCATTTAAAAGTGGCCCACTGCACTGTTTGAGCAGACTCAGGATCTGTCCTTGAACCAGGGTTTATAGCTAAAGGGAAGTCTCACTTGCTAGATGTTAGACCCCAGACCTAATTTATCATTGCTGTTTAAATATTTTAGCAAGTAGTCACTTATTTATTAGCAAATTGATAGAATAGGCTATTTTCCAAAATTAACAAGAGCCATCTCTCCTAAAATTCCTCAGCAGCCAGACATGTAATATCTTCAAGAAAATCAGAAGACATTTGTAGAGAGCCCTAACCAATACCCAGAAGAGGAAAGCTTCCTGGAGGGTGGTGATCCAGAGCCTGTCCCTTTTGGAGATGTATAGGTGTTAGAATCGTGTGACAGGCTGAGATGGTATCTACTGACAGCGTAGGCATAAAGGAGGGAAGATTCGTTTAAAACAAAAATAATTAGTTTACTACAGTTCTGGATCAGGGGTTTATAATTTCTAACCCTAGAAATCAGCCCTCTACTGTCTCTCTAGTCTAAGGTAAAAAGTCCTTAGTTCAACTTTGGGGTGTTGGAATTAAATAAGTCTTGCATAGAGATTTACACTTGAAGAAATTTTTTCTTGAGGAAAATGGATCAGAACGCAGAAAATAAAACAGAGGAATAATGCTGAGGCATTATTATATTCCTAATAATTTTATGTAGTGGAATTTTGACTGGACACTGAAATACAATAGATACTACATTCCAAATTAAAGTACCAGACCCAAGTGCAAAGTTTTTAGCAAACACTCTCAAACCCTCACAAGAGGAGTGATATGGTTTGGCTCTGTGTCGCCACCCAAATCTCATCTTGAATTGTAATCCCAACATGTTGAGGGAGGAACCAGGTGGAGGTAATTGGATCATGGGTGTGGTTCCCCCATACTGGTCTCATGATAGTGAATGAGTCTCACAAAATCTGATGGTTTTATAAGCATCTGGCGTTTCCCCTGCTTGCATTCATTCTGTCCCATTGCCCCATGTAGAAGGTCCCTACTTCTCCTTTGCCTCCCACCATGATTATAAGTTTCCTGACACCTCCCCAGCCATGCAGAACTGTGAGTCAATTAAACCGCTTTTTTTAGTAATTATACAGTCCAAGGTAGTTTCTTTATAGCAGTGTGAAAATGAACTAATACAAGGGGATAACAGATGCTCAGTGGATTTATTTTAAGTGTGCTATGCTTTTCTAGAAGGGACTCTGGAAGCCCTCACACTGTGCAGTAGTTGTAAAAGAGTTTCTATAATGTGAAAGACTGAAAAAAGATTTAAGAAAAAAGATTACTTTGGAGAGAGCTACATGTTGTTGGTTGATTGTTACTTTCTGATATGGTTTGGCTGTGCCCCCACCCAAATCTCATCTTGAATTGTAGCGATGATAATCCCCACGTGTCACGGGAGGGACCCGGAATGGGCAGTAATTGACTCATGGGGGCGGGTTTTTCCCATGCTATTCTTGTGATAGTGAATAAGTTTCACAAAATCTGATGATTTTATGAAGGGCAGTTCCTCTGCACTTCTCCTTGCTGCCGCCATGTGAAGAAGAACGTGTTTGCCTCCTCTTCCACCATGACTGTAAGTTTCCTTAGGCCTCCCCTGCTCTAAGGAACTGTGAGTCAATTAAATCTCTTTCCTTTAAAAATTACCCAGTGTTGGGTATGTCTTCATCAGCAGAATGAGAACAGACTAATACATCTCCTTATCATTAGCCTAGTGAGAAGGGTTTCAATGGAACGATTTGAAGGGTTTAACATGACTGGCCTCAAAAAGATAGGCTTTCCTTCAAAGTTCTTCTAGATCCCACTACTGTTGAGGGTCATCTGTCCACATTAGAGTCCTTAATATAGTGGTATTGAGAGAGACTCACGCTGCAACCACATGCTGCATAAAATGCAACTGCAACCACATGCTGTCTAAAATGCAGCAACCACATGCATTTTACGCAGAATTGCTTTTGATCAAAGAATTCATTTGAAGCCAAAGAAATGCAGAAAAACTCATGCCCACAGAATTTACTGTTTGTACTATGAACTCTCACTTAGAAACAGCTGACCTAACCTAACAGTGGAATAGCTATTGAAGACACAGTTGTGGTTCCATGTTGGAAAAAACACCCTGCTCAGCTGAGATGTGATCACAGAGAAGAGAAATATACTTTGAATGAGCCATCAACAAATGATACTGTTTCACTCATAGCCAAACTACATGGGTCTAGGAATGAAAGGGTGAAAGTCAGAGTGATCACTCTATTATAATGAATGCCCCATCAATAGAACTTGTTGTGCATTGTAATCCCATAATCAGGGGTTCTGCTGGTTTAGGACTTGTTAATTCCTATAGGAGAAATGCTACCACCAGAAGACTCAGAGCTTTTAATTAATTGCAAGTTGAGACTATCATTTTGCTCTTTTGTCTTCCTCCTATGTTACTAAACAAATAGTCATAGTTAACGTGTGTTACTATACTAGACGGGTTGGTTGATTCTGATTATCAAGAAATGCCTGGGTTGCTGCTACACAGTGAAGACAGGAAAGACTGTTTCTCTAACCAGGAGTTTCACAGGGACACCTCTGATTACATCCATGTTCAAAAGTAAAAGCTAGTGAAAGACTAAAGCAATTCAATGAAGCCAGGAATACTGAGAAATCTTCAAGAATAAAGGTTGAATTATCCAACCAAACAAAAAACTCTTACTCTCTGAGATACCGTTTGAAAGCATAGAATTGGTTATAAAAGAAGAAAGTGATAGCTATCAATATGACCTTTAACCAATTATAAAAGCCAAGTACTATTAGAATCAAGCCTTATATTAGCATTGTGAATATACATACATATTATAACCAATTATTTATTTTTCCCTTTGACATTCTTCTATTTTATATCACCCTATTTTAAGATTTAGTTTATAAGTCACCAGTCCTGAAAAACACATTCAGATCTGCTAAACCATCTAGAGAGAGAGATGTTGGACTTTGAGACGTATGTGGTGACTGATAGGATACTGGACCTCTCTTGTTTTGTAGTGGAAGAAAGAGAATATTTTCAATTGTACAAGAGTTGCCTCATACAATTGTTGATGTAATTAAACATCAACATGTAATTGTTGATGTAAAGCAATTAAATATGGGCACAAATATGAGAATAGAAGCTTAGCTACAATACGGTTGGGTCACACTAGTCCTTTATTGCCTTGATCTCCAATCTAGTACTTGTATTTCCACCATGCAAGCAACATTTCCTAGGCTTCCTTGCAAGCTGGCTTCTAGGCAGGTGAAGCCAATGAGAGACTCTGAGAGGATATTGCAGTGCTACAGCATGTGAGAAGCCAGGATAGTTCTATTTTTCTCATTTTCCAGGGGGCATCTAGGTAGTGGCTGTGCCTTCTCCATGGTTCCAGTTCCTATAGCATTGGCTCTACCTCGGCATTCCTTCCTGACTTCCGCCTGGCAGCATGCAATATGAGCCCGGGCTCCTCAGAAGGGCCCTTGGCTCCGCTAATGCTATCTCTTCTCTTTGTTCCACCAGTTCTAGTGTTAGAGAGAAATGAAAGTATTAGGAATATGGAGATCCTTGTCTCTGTGAATCACGTTTATTCTGGGTCTCACGGCTTTTAATTTTAAAATTAGCCAACAAGTGTGTACCTTGTGTTTGACACTGTGAGGCTAGAAAACAATAGTCCAGTCTCTGTTAAAAGTCTGGCTAAAGGAGCATCACTCCTTTCTAAAATGTATCAAAGACACTTTCATTCACACAAAGATTTTTGAGTTCATGTGAGCACCAAAAAATGAGGGTGATACACGGGTATGGAGGACACCAGCATTTCAGACAAAGTTATCTCAGATTATGTTGTTAGCACAGCCATTCATCACAGGAATTGTGTAAAAGAGAAATGAATAGCTACTTAGAATACATTAACATAGATTTGTATTTCAAGAATCCAAAAACCAGCTTGCTACCACAAAGAGGCTCTTCTACTACATTTACAGTATACATTAAACATTTAGGTTGAGGAAAAGTAATTACAAATTCTCAGTTTATCAGACTGTATCAGACGCTTTTCATTTGATTATTAAAGAAATAATAAATGTTCTGAACATATCATAGAAAATTTAAAGTCCTGATTTACAGCATATAAATCATCATTAACATTATACCACTAACATAAGCTAAAATATAGCTCATGAGGATAGGAGCATTGTTGGTTTTGTTCAAAGCCATATCTTCAGCAACTAGTAGAGGTGTAGCATGTACTAGGAACATAAACATATCTGCATGAATAAATGTCTGAATGCAAGAGCTAATGACAAGTGAAGAATGAAAAAGTTGAATATGCAAGAAAAGCATCACTAACTTACATCTAAAAAACTATTCTGAGACAAAGTATAAAGAGTTTATGCCTTGGGCAAATGATCTTAAGAGCTAGTTCTCAAGAGAAGACATACAAATAACCAACAGGTATATGAAGAAATCTTCAACATAACTAACAATCTGAGAAATGCAAATTAAACCACAATGAAATACCACCTCACACCTGTTATAATGGCTGCTCTAAAAAATATAAAAATGTATACAAAATATAAAAGATGAATGTTGGTTTGTCCTCACCACAACTCACGTTGAGGCTTGGCCCCCAGTGTGGCAATGTTGGGAGGTGGTGACTTTAACATGATTAAGTCTTTAAGAGGAATTAGTATCTTTTTCTGAAGACTGGCTTAATTCTAGCAGGAATAGATTAGTCCCCCCAAAATAGGTTGTTATAAAGTAAGGTTGCGTCTTGTGTGTTTTGCCCTTTTGTGAAAGTGCCTAGCTCACCTTCTATTTCTCTGCTATGTTTTGTTTGACTCAGCATGAAGCCCTTACAAGAAGCTACCAGATGCAGTCAGTCATCCAAGCTTAAACTTCCCAGCCTAGAGTGTGAAGTCACTATCCTGTCTCACTATAGGATAGTGCACCAAATACACCTCTTTTGTTTATAAATTACCCAGTCTCACATATTCTGTTATAGCAACACAAATGAACTAAAACAGATACACATAATTTTTATAAAAAATTTAAAGCCCTTTACATTGTTTGTATAGTAGAAAGTCAGCATGTATTTTTACCTCAATGTTTTCTGTTAGTGTTTTCTTTATTTCTTAGGGAATAAAGCCAAATTTAGCAGGGGGATTAAAAAAAAAAGATTTTATTCCTGTCCAAAATTCTTGCAATGGAAAAAAATTAATGCTAAATAACTGTGTGTTTTTAGTTCTAATTATCTGGAAAAATTGTTTTCATTTTCTACCTCACGTTGATACATTACAAATAGTATTTAAGATCAGACCTTTTGAGCAGCCAGACTGATATTATTTTTTATGATGTTATCAAAGGGCTTTTTGAGTAAATGCACAGTTCTATTTTGATAAATTAGAAAGCATTGAAGTACTCTTAAACATATTAACTTTTCTTATTAACCTTTATAAGTTAATTATCCATACATTTCCTTAAAAGTAAGATTTCTTTTTTTTTTTTTTTTTTCTTTTTTGAGATGGACTCTAGGTCTATCACCCAGGATGGAGTGCGGTGGCGCAATCTTGGTTCACTGAAACCTCCACCTCCCAGGTTCAAGCGATTCTCCTGCCTCAGTCTCCCCACTGGGACTACAGGCCATGCCACCATGCCCGGCTAATTTTGGTATTTTTAGTAGAGATGGGGTTTCACCATGTTGGCCAGGCTGGTCACGAACTCCTGACCTCAGGTGATCCGCCTGCCTTGGCCTCCCAAAGTGCTGGGATTACAAACCTGAGCCACCATGCCCTGCCTAAAAGTAAGATTTCAATATGGGCTGTATCATAGAATAAAAGCTATTAATATTTAAAAATTAACAACACGTCATATAACACAGTTTCCTTTTATTCCCCCCAAATGTATCATTTTGAATATTTAAGTGTTACCACTGGTGCAATATTCTGAAACACAATAAACAAGACCCAGCCACCTCTATCTACACACTTTACAATTTCTTGATCTTCAATAACATTTTCTCAGAAATTTTCCTCTCCCAGTTACGATAAATTTTAAAAACCGAGAAAGACCTCAAAAATGGCATCTTTTGAATAATAGTATATATATCGCTGTTTAACAAGTAGCAAAATAATGTAAAATAAAGTTAGGAGAATTCTGAATTCCCCATCAGGGATCATGCAGCAAAACAGTTACCAAAATGGCAGATGATCCAAATTAGCAACATTGAAAAAATATTTTTTCTGTTTCTTATTTTTTTTTCCTAATGCAAAAAAAATGCATTGCTGCAGATTGAATATTTATGTCTTTCTGATATTTATATGTTGAAGTCCTAATCCCCAAATTGATGGACTTCACGGTGAGGACTTGGGGAAGTAACTAGGGTTAGATTAGGTCATGAGGGTGGGTCCCTCACAATGGGATTAACGTCCTTATAAAAAGAGGAAGAAATGAGATATCAATCTATCATGCCCATCTTAGCATACAGCAAGAAGGTAGCCTTCTGCAAACCAGGGAGAAGGCCCTCACTACACACTAAACATGTCAGCACCTTGTTCTTGGACTGCCCTGCCTCCACAACTGTAAAAAATAAATATTTGTTGTTTTAAGTCACCCAGTCAATGATACTTTGTTATAGCAGGCCAAGCACTCTAAGGCATGCATTTTTATTGGAAAGAATTGAAACATACAAATACAAATTAGAAATTATAGTTTTAAAAACAAGCTCTCACACTCAGGAGATAAAAATGGTTAAAATTAGCTGGTAATCTTCAGTGTTTCTTTCATGTACAAATATACACATGCTTATTATATAAAGGGGATCACATTAGACATGTGATTTTAAATGTAAGTACTGTCATTTAATTTACATTTGATTTATCATTACAAAATGACAGAATGTTAATAACATTTCTCTGTCACTTATTTAAGCCCTCTTCTGTTATTGAAAAATTGCATCTCTATGTTTTTCATAATTTTACATAAATATGCATGTTTATAAATATTTATTCACAGTTGATTTTTCCCCTTACACTTTCTTGTAACAGAATTGTTGGATGAGATGATGCCAATATGTGTAAGCCATTTGATACATAGGCAAACTGTCTTACAAAAATGTCTTGCCTCTTTCCATCCCAATCGGCAGTGTTGGAGAACATATTTCTCCCCCTACTTTCTTTAGCACTGAGTATATTATTTAAATGTTGACATCAAAATCAAGTGGTGTTTATCCTAGGAATGCAAAGTTGGTTTATTCATAAGCCAATCAATGTAATTCACCATATTAACAAATTTTCAAAACATATGATCACCTCAGATGCAGAGAAAGCATTTGAAAAAATCCCACATCTATTCATAATAAAAACTCTAAGCAAACTAAGAATCTCACAAAAGGCTCATATGAGACCATATATATGGCATTACAGCTAGAGATTAAAAACTGAATGATTTCCCCTTAAAATAAAAAGTCAGACAAAAATGTCAACTCTAACCACTTTATTCAACATTTAGTTGATGTTCTAAACAGTTCAAAATAACAAGAAAAATTAACAAATGCCATTCAGAGTAGACAGCAAATGCAAAATTGTCTTTATTTACAGACAATATGATTGTCTACATATTGAATCTAAAAAGGAGACATTAAAACTAATTAGAAACTTTAGCAATTTTGTAGGATTGCTAAATGTGTTTATGTAATAAACACATTAGTCATATTTCTATATACTAGTATTGAATAATTGCAAATCAAAATAAAAGTAATTGTACCATTTGCAATAGCCTAAAAAAAAAAAAAGAAAGAAAGAAACAGAAATACTATGGATAAATGTAACAAAAGATGTGCCAGACCTGTGTACTGAAAACTTCAAAACATTGCCAAGAAAGAATGACGAAAACCCAAATAAATGGAGAAGCATTTACGGATTGAAAGACTCAGTATTGTTAAGAGATCAATTCTCCTCCAAGCAACAGAATAATCAAATGTAAAAACAAATGAACTTCAATCCTTAATTCATTTGTGTATAATACATAATTTGAAAGGGATGCTTGACACAAATATTATAGTTTAAAGAAGAAAAACTTCCAGAATAAGATATAAGATATAGGAGAAATATTTATGACCATTGGTATGGTAAAAATTCTTAATCACGATATGAAAAACATGACACATACACAAAGTGAAAAGGCAAGCCACAAACCTAGAGAAATGTTTTTTTAAACATGTGTTTACTGTATATAAAAACTTTCAATAATCAATAAAAACAACCTGTTTTGTTTTGTTTTTTTTTTTAAATAAGAAAATCAAATAGGCACTCTGTCAAAAAGATGTACAGCTAACAAAAAAGCAAAGTGAGTAAGGAAGGGAGAGCAGGAGGGAAGCTGATCAGAAAGGTCACTGGGGACCAAGTACTACAGGACTTGTTAGGCCATCCTAAGGCTTTCAAGTTTATTCTGAGAAATAGAAAAACTTTGGGCCAGGCATGGTGGCTCACGCCTGTAATCCCAGCACTTTGGGAGGCTGACACAGGTGGATCACGAGGTCAGAAGATCAAGACCAGCCTAACCAACATGGTGAAACTTTGTCTCTACTAAAAGTACAAAACTAGCTGAGTGTGATGGCGGGTGCCTGTAATCCCAGCTACTTGGGAGGCTGAGGCAGGAGAATCACTTGAACCCTTGGAGGCAGAGGGTTGTGGTGAGCTGAGATCGTGCCACTGCACTCCAGCCTGGGTGACAGAGTGAGACTTGGTCTCAGAAAAAAAAAAAAAAAAGAGAAAAGAAAAGAAAAGAATAACTTTGAATCACTGTAGCAGAGGGTGACCGACCTGCTGCAGATTTCTGCTTTGTTAGAAACAGGTTACGCAGGGCAGGGGGAGGAACAGAGGAGCAAGGGTGGAAGTAGGGAGAGCAGTTGGCATTAATGGAATATCAGTAAAAGTTCAGAAATCCCAGAGGGAGCTGACAGTGTACCACACCAGGGTGAAAGATGACTGCATTTTGAATGTATTTAGAAGATCTGTGCAGATGGGCTGAATGTGGATTAATGTGGAATGTGGATAAAGTGAAAAGTCAAGATTGAAGACAAGATTTTGAGCCTGGGGAATTGAAAGCTGGAATTAGCATAAAAATGTGTTAATGACTGAGATCAAGGGTTTAGGAGGGAAGATCAGTTTCGTTTTGAACATCCGAAGTTTCAGGTATTTATAGATATTGAGCTGAATATGCCAAGTAAGCAGTTGGATATACAAGCCTGAAATTTGTGAAAGACTGGGTTAGTAAAATAAATATGTTAATCAATATCGTATTGATGTATTTAAAGGTGTAAGTCTGAATGATAACCCCAAGATAGCAAACAGTACGTTAGTGGTTTTCAACTGAAGGCAATTGATTTTCCCCAGGGGACAGCTGGCAAAGTCTGAAGACATTTTGGGTTGTCATGGTTGGGGAATGAATTACTAGTGGCATCTAATAGGTAGAGGCTATTAGAGACCAGAGACAATGCCGAACATCCTACAATGCACAGGATAGGCCCACATATAAAGAATTGTCTTACCTAAAATGTCAGTAGGGCCGTGGTTTAGAAAACCTGGTTCAAAGGGTTTCTAAGAGTAGAGAACAGAACCAAAGACTGAGCGCTCAGGTCCACCAATATTAAAGATGGCGGAGAGAAGGGGAGAAATTAACAATGGAAGTGAGGTAGGATGACCAGTGAGAAAGAATCACAACCAAGAGAATGTGGAATCCGTGTAGCCACGAGAAGAACTGTACCAAACAACAGGAAAAAATAAAAAGTGTCAAATGCTGCTGCTAGATCAAATAAAATGATACCAAAGTAATGACCACTGGGCTTAGCAATGCAGAGGTCACTGGTGACATTAAAGAAGTCTGGGTAGCGCAGTGTGAGGTGAAAGTGGCTTCTGAATGTTCGCCAACATATGATACATTTTCTAATCTAGTTATTGCCAACTTTTGAATTCAAAATTAAACTAAAAATCATATATGGCTATAACCATGGCATAGTTAATCAACTACTTTCAGACATCCTAATCAAATAGGTAATTTTATTTTATTTTTTAATTTTTTTAATTTTTTATTTTTTTCTGAGATGGAGTTTCGCTCTTGTTGCCCAGGCTGGGGTTCAATGGTGCGATTTCAGTTCATGGCAACCTCCGCCTCCCGGGTTCGAGCGATTCTCATGGCTCAGCCTCCCAAGTAGCTGGGATTACAGGCATGCGCCACCATGCCCGGCTAGTTTTGTATTTTTAGTAGAGACGAGGTTTTTCCACGTTGGTCAGGCTGGTCTCCAACTCTCGACCTCAGGTGATCTGCCCACCTTGGCCTCCCAAAGTGCTGGTATTACAGGCGTGAGCCATTGCGCCCAGCCTCAAACAAGTAATTTTAAGTGGGATGACTTTTCCCTGCTTTATTCATCCCATTCTCCAATTTACAACTTGTTAAATCACCTGAAATAAAATTAACGTCTACCCAAAGACACAGGGCTTTTTACTCAGATGAAGAATATTTTTCAAATAATTCTTTTGATACAAATTTTTTTCATCTTCAAACTTAAAAAAAGACAATCTCAAATAAAATTATATTACATTTTGAATAGATGAACACTAAACTTTTTAACTATCAGGACTGTCCATTTTATATTCTTACTTTTAGTGGCTTAAATAAACCCATTTTCTTTTATGGCAGTACATGTTCCTCACCTCTGTTCACAGAGTTTCTAATCTGTCTCTGATTTAATATGTCTCATAGTTTCTAATATATTTCTGTTTTAAAGCACTTTTTAAAAATTATATCCACACTACAGACTACAACTTGTCCATCCAGGAAGACGTTATCTAAATACATTTTATGATTATAAATTCTCTTTCGGGACCTTTATACTAACCGTCCCTCATTGGTAAGAAATCATATTTGAGAAAAATGTGAGAAAGCTAGCATTTGAGTTGATGGAATTAATCACTGATATACAGACATGCTAATTATTGACTTTAGCAGAACTTTCAACATGAATACTTTAATGATTTTCTGAAGGGGAAAATGTTGTTTATATATTTTCTGATTAAAAAAAAATAGCTGGGTGCAGTGGCTCACACCTATAATCCCGGCACTTTGGGAGGCCATGGCGGGCGGATCACTTGAGATCAGGAGTTTGAGACTAGCCTGGCCAACATGGTGAAACCCCATCTCTACTAAAAAAAGCATATATATATATATATATATAGAGAGAGAGAGAGAGAGATACACAAAAATTAGCCGGACTTGGTGGCATGTTCCTATAATCCCAGCTACTCCGGAGTCTGAGGCACAAGAATCACTTGAACCCAGGAGAAGGAGGTTGCAGTAAGCCGAGGTTGTTCCACTGCACTCCAGCCTGAGCGACAGAGTGAGACTCCATCTCCAAATAAATAAATAAATAAATAAATAAATAAATAAAATTAAAGTTAAAAACTATTTTTTAAAATTTAGGTAAAACTCTCTTTTGTCAGTTTCTAGATACATGTGTATCTTCATTGGACTCAGTGGGGACAAAAGTGTTACCTCACCAATTGCATATAATTTCCTTTTATCTTTAAATTTTGTCTTCAAATTGTATTTATTTATTTATTTATTGAGACAAGAGTTTCACTCTTGCTGCCCAGGCTGGAGTGCAATGGAGCGATTTCAGCTCACTGCAACCTCTGCCTCCCACGTTCAAGTGATTCTCCTGTCTCAGCCTTCTGAGTAGCTGGGATTACAGGTGCCTACCACTACGTTTGGCTAATTTTTGGTATTTTTAGTAGAGATGAGGTTTCACCATGTTGGCCAGGGTGGTCTTGAACTCTTGACCTCAGGTGATCTGAAATTGTATATTTATAATTCAAGTTTTTTTTTTTTCCCCCTAAAATCAATGCCACAAACAGAATAAATATTAGGAAAAAAAAAAAACTTTCATTTTTCTTAATGAGAAAAACGTTAAGACATATTACCTTTTACTTATTTTATCTGTGTGATACTTTCCTTAAAAAAGGCATCTGTCTTGGAAATAAACATAATTAATTTTAACCCATAACCCTGAAACTTAATAATTATAGGAACTAGAGTTGATTCCTTTATTTATCTGTGCTGCAGTTTTCTCACACATAAAATGAGGAAAATACACCTATTTCATAGGGCTGGTAAAAAGGAAAATACTGAACTAATTTTAGGCTAAAAGTTTCATAAATTAGGTACACAAAATTAAGACCTATTGATTTGGTTTGGCTCTGTGTCCCCCTCCAAATCTCATCTTGAATTGTAATCCCCATGTGTCAAGCGAGGGACTTGGTGGGAGGTGATTGGATCATGGGGGCAGTTTCCCCATGCTGTGCTCATGGTAGTGAGTTCTCAAGGGATCTGATGGTTTTATAAGGGGTGGTCTCTCCTGCTCTTCTCTCTCTTTCCTGGTGCCCTGTGAAGAAGAAGGTCCTTGCTTCCCTTCACCTTCCACCATGATTGTAAGTTTCCTGAGGCCTCCCCCACCATGCGAAACTGTGAGTCAATTAAACCTCTTTCTTTTATAAATAGGCCAGTCTCGGGTATTTATTTAATGCAGGGTGAAAATGGACTAATCCACCTACCGTTCACTTTTGAATGAGAAAACACAGCTTGGAAAGTAGAGGGTTTCTCTTTTCTGTTACTCAACTGAAGTATATGGCTGCTGCCACTGGATGGCAACCAAAGACACAGAAAGACCTGGAATGCCTGAGAAACAGCCGAAAGAGCTTCAGCATTTCAAAAGGAATTCTAAAACATCAGAGTAAAAACAAAATGCATTCAGCAGGTAAAAATATATATAATTACAGTCTATGAATTAAGTGGCAATTGTTTAACTAAAATATATTATCCTTCAACAAGTCATATTTTAATATGTTTTGAGAAAAAAATATCAAAAGTAGTGATGGTCTCGTTCTCATTCTTCAGGACTAGCTCAGAGTATAATAAATGTTTAAATGTTCAGCTTCCAAGGTGTTTCTTTGATGGAATCTTCATTTAAAGAAAGGAGAGGTGAGAAACAGTGGAAACTTATTGTTTATAGCAGATTACTGAAGTGAGGTTGCCAAGATTAAAAGTCAGAAGCTTTGGAAAGAGGTAGAATTAATTTTACCCTACAGACTTTAAACTTAAGAATGCACTCGAGTGGATTCTACTAATCAGTGCTTCCTCATAAACAAAATGAGGAAGATATGCCTATTTCATGTGATTGGTAAAAGGGACAAAATGAACTAATTTAGGCAGAGGTGTCGATTGTTAGGCTTAGTATATAGAAGACACAAAGCAAATGGTAGCTATCACTTATTCTGTGGTAAAAATGCTTATGTTTTGTTTATATTTGACTGGATCAAAAGTGAAATGATCCACATATGATCTTTTACTTATTACATCTGTTTGATGCTGTCCTGAAGAATATCTTTTAAATAAAAGGTTAGATTTGCTAGTCAGTATTGAACTAAATCAGTACATCTTTTCTATAAAATGCGACAGCACCTAACCATTCTCAGTACAGCATATGCACTGTCGTAAGTATAGCATGTGTTTTGTTGAGTTAACTTTTTAGGTACAGTTCTTTTAAACTGGAGGCCATTGTTGGACAAGCAAATGAAACTTCCAAATGGCAACAGGATAAGGATACATTCTTATGTGAGGCAGTGGCAGATCAAGCTGAACAACAAAGTCATCCCAACAATGACTATGGAAATGAAACCCTCACTCTGCCTTTATTAAGCTTGTAGGCCACAGTAAGTCAGCTGGAGAGAAAAAGAAAAGGTTATACAGCCTCAAATAATAGAGAATGCCCTCTCCCATTTATCCATACTTCACTTTTCCTTCGCTTTTCTTCCTATACTCTTCTCTTGCAACTTCAAAACTGTGATTCTTGCTTTAAATGTGGGAATAGTAGATTACAGGGAGTGGGGGGCTACATGTGAACTAAGAATAAGAAGGCTTCTATGTTTCTTTCATCAAGAAAAATAGCTATTATGTTTTTCCAACACTCATTCTACTTGTGGCATTGACCTTGAACAAAGTTGAATTATAAACATACTACATTTGGAGGATAAAATTAAACAATGAAATTATATGCAAGTGTTCAAATAAAAATTTTACTACAAAAGAAATGTTTGATTGACTTACTGTTGTTCAACCCCAGAGCTGAACTTTACTAGAAACATCCCTAAATAGCAATTATGATACTTTAACAAATCTCCACATTATATACTGACTTCAAGTTTCCAAACAATCTGTTGAGGAAACAATGACGTATAATTGTTTCTGAAACAAGAAGCTTAAAGCTCATAGAAGGGTAGAGGTAATAGAAATGTAAAAGAAAGCAAGAAAGGAAGGGAGAGTGAGGAAGGAGGAAGGAGAGAAATTTTTAAAAAATATAATAAAAGTTCAAAAATGTAAGAACATACAAGATAATGAGTACATGAGGAATCTGGGGAAATTCTCTGAGAAATGTACTTGTAAGGTAGGTGCTAAATGAGAAATAGGATATCTTTAAGATAGACAAGAGTGTAAAGAACATTCCTGACAAAGGGAAGGAGAAAGCTCAAAGTCATGGGGCTGGAAGGCAAACGATATATATAAGGAATTATAAAATCACTCACTGCGTAACAATGTTTTGGTCAACAAGGAACTGCTTATAGACAGTGGTCCCATAAGATTACAATAGAGCTGAAAAATTCCTATAGCCTAGTCACACGGTAGCCTTTATAATATCATAGTGCAATGTTACTCACATGTTTGGTGTTTGTTGTGATGCTGGTATACACAAACCTACTGTGCTGCCAGACATCTAGAAATATAACACATTCAATTATATACAGTATATGATACTGATAATAAACAGCTATGTTACTGGTTTATGTATTTACTAAACTATACATTTAACCTTTATTTTAGAGTAGACTCCTTCTGCTTATTTTTTTTTAAGTTAACTATAAAATCACCTCAGACAGGTCCTTAAGGAGGTATTCCAGAAAAAGACATTGTTATCATAGGAGATGACAGAGTCTTATGTGTTACTTTCCCTGCAGACTTTCCCATGGGACAACATGTGGAGGCGGAAAATAGTGATCATTCTGACCCTGTAGGCCTAGGCTAATATGTATGTTTGTGTCTTTGTTTTTAATTACAATTTTTAAAAGTAAAAAAATAGCTAGGCGCGGTGCCTCACTCCTGTAATCCCAGCCCTTTGGGAGGTCGAGTTAGGCAGACCACTTGAGCCCAGGAGGCTGAGACCAGCCTGTGCAACATGGTGAAACTCCGCTTCTACAAAAAATACAAACATTAGCTGGTTGTGGTGGTATGCGCCTATTATCCCAGCTAGTCAGGAGGTTGAGGTGGGAGGATCACCTGAGCTGGGGCAGCCGATGTTGCAGTGAGCCAAGATTGCGCCACTGCACTCCAGTCTGGGCAACAACATGAGACCCTGTTTCAACACAAAAGGAAAAAAAGAAAAAAGAAAAAAGAAAAATGTTTATGACTAAGAATACAGAAAAAATATTGTTGTACAGTTCTACAATGTGTTTGTGTTTTATGCTAAGTGTTATTACAAAAGAGTCAAAAAGTTTAAAAAAAGGAAAAGTATAAGGTAAAAAAGTGATAGTGAGCTAAGTTTAACTCATTATTGAAGAAAGAATTCATTATAAATTTAGTATAGCCTAAGTGCACAGTATTTATAACATCTGCAGTAGTGTATAGTAATGTCCTAGACCTTCACATTCACTGGACTCACCCAGAGCAACTTGCAATCCTACAAGCTCCATGCTATACAGGAACACTATTTTTTAGCTTTTATGCTGTATTTTTACTGTGACTTTTACGACTAGATACACAAATACTTAACATTATGTTACAATTGCCTACACCATTCAGTGCAGTCACGTGCTGCACAGATTTGTAGCCTAGTGGCAATAGGCTTAGCCCAGGAGCATACAGTCTAGGTGTGTGGTAGGCTATATCATCTAAGCTTGCATAGATACACTCTATGATATTCCACAATGACAAAATCACCTTACAATGCATTTCTTAGAATTATCTTCATCATTTAGTGATGCATGACCATAATTAGTTATGTGAGGAATTGAGAATCAAGTATACACAGCAAATGAAAATGGACAAGGGTCAAGGTTGGAGACACACATAGGTAGATGCTAGACCTTTCAGGGCATTGGAAGTCAAGCACAGAAGCTTGAAGTTGATCTGGAAGGCCACAGGGAGCCACTTGAGAATTTTAAGCAGAGTAGTTTAATGACTGTGTTGATATTTGTGCACAATCACTGTATAAGTTATACCAGGATGGAGCAGAGAACTAAATGGGTGGCGAGGATCCCAGAGACAGATGAGATTCCAGTCTCATACAGAAAGAATGGAGATGGAAGGAGGAGGAAAAGCCCTGGAAATTATTTGTCAGGACATGAAACTTACAACCACTGAATCTGAAAGTGAAGAAGACAGAGACAAATTCCAGAATCTTCGGTTTGAATACTCAGTTTCACTGTTGCTGGTATACTCCCTTCAACTGGCTACTCAGCTGAAAGTTTTATAATAAAAACACTACCTGAACTCCTGAAGATTTTGCTCTAGTTTGTCCTGCATGATGTTGAAATGGGAACAAAGGTCTAAATTTGGTCACCTATTAAGTTATTTTCATAGTCAAGGCACATTTTCTTCTTTCAAGAATTCTGAAAATTCTTTCTGAAAATTTTACTTATAGGAGTTTGTGGACTGTGCTGGAAAGAGGTGTGTATTTGAAAGGATGCTTTTAGCCATCCCTAGAATTTGAAGAGCACTTAGACAAGTTTTATGAGGGTGAGCTTCCGGAAGTGCTGTGAGGGGCAGAGGTGACCTGACTTTCTGAGGTGCTCAAGAAAGGGAGACTATTGTGGTGCCAAGCGTATCCTCTGAACTCCCAGCAGCTAAACATATGCCACTGCAAGATGTCACTATGAAGAGGAAGTCATCTGACCATAATTCTGAAACTGTTTTGAAGAAAATGGGATTTTAGGAAGTATTTTTAGGTAAGGAAAACTCAGAATGTTGAAAAAAAGAAAATAGCATGAAGTGTAGGTTCAGGGATTAAATGAAAAAAAAAAAATCGGGTTTTCAGATTCCTGTCTAAGGTCTGAACTTACTCAAAATCAAGTTCCATCTTTACATCAAGGAAATTTTAAAATTTAAAATACAAGAAATTTTGTATAGAGCCTGGAAATTTAAGAAATCTATTAACAACTTTGCAACGCCTTCATGGAACATACTCTCATCTCTATATATTTATGTAATGAGTCAATAGAATTAGTTCTGCAGCTGGGCACTGCTATTTTATAATCTTCTGTCATTTCCACATAGGGTGGATTTACATTTTCAGGTGATTTCACATTAAATAGCTCTAATCAACCCATATAGGAAAATGAAGGAGTTAACTACATTTTGCTTCAGATAACACTCTCAAAGCATAATAGTATAACTAAGAACAGAAGCAGATAACTACCTTTTTCCTACAACAAATATTAGTTCAAAAAACAGAAAGAAATCAACAAAGAATACAAGAAAAAAGTATAGAAGCAACAATTTTGTTCTAAATAACAAATTCCACTTTCATTGAATGCTACATAAGAACAGGGAACATACCTCTTACATGAAAATGACAAATAATAAACATGTCTGTATTCAATATTATCCAGCAAATGAAGCAATGTTGGTGGGGGAGGAGGAAGAAAGGAAATCTCTAACATGAGAAAGGAAAGGATTTGATTGTTTATAGGATAATAAATTATGCACAGACGTTAGGGTTAAAGGTTAGCAGGAAGGGCATTAAAAGCATTTTTATTAGGCAGTTACACATTATAAGGTTAAAGCAGGTGTATGTTGGCAGGAGCTAAAAGAGCTTTTGAAGGATTATGGAGAGGGATTTAATTATTTTCTGATGGTTGCATGATGGTTGGTACCGGATTGAAATTCGAACAGTAAATTAGACTTCAACACTGTCTTATTACTCATGTGAGCCACACCACTTACATTTGAAAAATATTCATAGTTATAGTGTACACAGTGACTGTGCTGTTTCTTGGATGAAAAAATACACTAGTCGTTTTCACGTCCATTCATTCAGTTGCTCATCACGGGCACAGGTAATTTATTAGGGACTGGCCCTAGAGCATCACAATGGAAATAATATGAACTCTGGCAGTAGATTTCCAGTTTTTGCTCTGCAAGTTGCTGCTGATAGGATCTTGAGTTACTGAAATAATGTCTCCAATCTTTAGTTTTTTATTTCTGGAAATAGCGACAATAATGACACCTCTTTAATAGAGTTGCTAAGAGGAGATAATACGAAGTACTTAGCTGTGGCCAGTCTTCAAGTAATTAGCAATGTCTCTACTCTAATTAACTAGACATAATCCTAATATTGATGGATAAGCTGTCTATTCTGACCCTATACGGTTGTATAAACAAACAAAGCCACATTAACTTAATTTCCACCTTTATAATCACAGCCTGCAAAACCTAGATCTCAGGTCTCTAAAGAACCCTTGAAATGGAGTGTTTCTGAGAATCCCTAGAATGTCCCTCAGAAGGGTGCTTCTACCAAGGGAGGTACCAAGCCACTGCACCAACAGTGCTGCTGCACCCACAATTGTGGTCTCATCCAGGGACCACCATCTCAGCTGTCTCGGGTCCATCATTGATGATCTTCCAGGTGCTGTCATGTATATATGAATGCCCAGACATCCAAAAACTTTCTGGTGTGAGGCAACATGTGGAAGTGCCCCTGATTCCCATATTTCTACTGACCAGATACAATGGGGACTAAGATGGGAAAGAAATTTTAGTGGCAGACACAAGGATGCACTTGAAATTGGACTCTTTTGTACCCACAACACTCATGGTGCCTGGTCTTTCTAACGCGTGGATGATTTTTCCCACAAGTAGAGTTCTAGCCACCTAAGTTCTCAGTTTCACTTAGCCAGATATAGCTGACTCTCACTTAGATGAAACCTGGGACACTCACTCATGGAATAATCTAGTAAAAGAGACAGACATCTAAACAACTGATTAAATTATGTCTTAGATAAATGCTATCACAGGGGCATACACCAAGTGAAAGGGATGCCAGAGAAAGAAATGGTCTGTTTACCAAGTCTTATAGAGAAGTAACATTTACTTTTGATTTTGAAAGATTGGGAAGAGAAAACTCCAACTGAAATGCCTGCCCCAAATCATAGAGATATGAAAGTGCATTTTGTATGCCTGGATGTGTTTCCATGTGTTGGAAAGTGGAAAAAAGAGAAATATAGAGGTACAGAGAGAAGGCACAGTGAAGGGACTTGTACACAAAAAAATTGCATTGCTGATTTTTTAAATAACAATCATCTATGTGCAGAATTAGGTTGCAAAGGGGTAGCAGATCAATAGGTTAGGAGTCTGTTAGGCGTCTGTTTCCAGAGCGGGGAAAAATGAGGCCCAAGTGCAGTAGAAATGGTGGTAAAATGGAGATACTAGCCCAAGAAATAGAGGAGTAATACAACTGCAATTATTGCAAATATCACATATATTATGTAGACTAAAACACAGGTAAGAGTCTGGATTTTTCATAACTTTTTGTCATTAAACAAATGTAGATGTAACTTTGCTTACGATGTTTTTAGCTCCCACCTCCTGACAACCTTTAAACCCTGTCCCATCCTCATATCACTCTGTTCTTTAACCAGAACTCCTTTCTTGCCTATGTGCTGGTGTTTTCTCGGTATGTGATACGCTCTCCTCTCTTACTCGTTTCACCTAGATAGCTCCTACTTACCCTGCATGTCTCTAAAAACCATGTTGTTAAATTAGGTTCCCTAGAAGTAGATGCTTGGTCAAGAGATTTACTGGAGGTAGTGCTCTCAGTAAACAGGAGTGAGGCAGGCAAAAGAAAGCAGGAGATAAAAGTTATGCAGAAAGGCTGTCTGGGCTGGAGTCTAGCCTCCTCTGATCCCACCAGGAAGCAATGAAACACAAATTGCAGCACAGAGTTGATTTCACCTTCAGGCTAGTAGACCCATCTTCTGAACCTCAGTCATTGACTGATAACTAGGGTGTAGGGAGGAGGTCTGAGGAGCAGAGCATGGACTTTGGGCCAGGTGGCAAATCTGTGAAAAAGGCACTGTCGCCAACACTTCCAGCAGTAGGGGGATGGGTGAGCTGCAGGTCAAGGGAAGAGTGGAGATGGGAATATCCACTATAATTCCTTACTGACTGATTTCCGGCTGCTTCTCCAATATACTCCTGTAGCACCCTGCCCTGCACTAGCCTGTCCTTCATAGGCGATCGCAGGTGCTATAATCTCCAAGGCAGCAGAAATTACTGCTATGTATTTTTAATGTGGTAGCTCAGAGCCTCACACACAGTAGGCACCCAATAAAGATCAGTTAATGATGAACAGAGAAAGCTAAAATCACATAGAAATTCTTCAGTAGGGAATTTCTTTTGAAGCAGCTTACACTCTTCAAGATGTCAAGTTATTTGTACTCATTTGTATGCAGTTAAAAATCATCTGCTTCATCACAATGGGCAAGAGACAGAAAGAGTCTTGATATTCACATTCTTTTAGTAAGCATCCTCTGCACAGGTGTGATTTCTCTCTATACTGTACCTCCTGTAAATTGCTCTTCAGTTTATTTTGAATTAAAATTTAAACATTTGTTTACTTGGTGAAATCTTCAGGAAGCTGAACAGTTTGTCATCCTGGCTGTTACAAAACTTTTAGAGAGAAAAGCAATGCATTTGCAAGTAAAATGAACAGGAAATTGCTAATTAGGAATCCCAAAACAACCATGTGTTTTCCCAGGAATAGCATTAAGAACTTTTTAAGATAATAGTAAAAATAATAATAAAGTTTGTTGGTGAATAGCTCCCAAAAGACACATATGAGAAAGCATGATAAATACGTCATTATATAGACTAATGGATCAGGTTTGTGTATGCGTCTTGAGGCTTTCTGTTGACTTGGATGGAGTCCCAAAGAGAAGCTGACTTGCATGTCTGCATGAATAAATTCCTAATTAGCTGCTTAGTCCTCAGGCTTTTACATTCTACAAATAGCTTGATCTATCGGTCCGGACTAGAAAAGAACTTTTGGTCAAATAATATTTTTAAATCGTAGAACCAGATCATGTTGAAATTATCAAATTCAAAACATGGAGAAATCTTTAACCAAAATATCTGCACTAAAAATTGTATATAAAAATTCAACCTTCATTAGCGATGGTATTTATTTCTAATTCACGTCTTTCAAATGAAATAATATTATCATTAATAAACCATGAATTTTCCTTCCAGATTGTTTTTCTGGAGATGCTAGACTAAGAACAGATATGACTGAGATTTACCTTATGTCTACTTTCAGTTACTCAGCAGTCTATTATCATCAGTATTTAAAAATCCAAAAATAGCCATTATTATGCAAAACTCTCTATATTGTATCATATATATTTGTATGAAAGAGCAGTGATTTTTAAAACGCTGTACCTCCTGAGCAATGTTACAGATCCGAATGTGGCTTAAATAATTAATTTCCATCGGTGATACTAAATATCTAAGGAGGATGTGATCAATGCTTTTCTTCCAGAAATACACAATACTTAAAATTCTGTCTGTGTTAAAGACTTCATCCATCTGAAATGCAAAATTCATTATGTAGAAGTTGCTCTGTACATCAAGACGGAATCCCATTAGATACCAAATCTGCTCTAAAATAGTCAAACAAGAATCTCACATCATTTCTACAGTAAGATTAGTCATATCATGGAATCCAAACTTCCTTGCAATACAAATGTGTTCTTCCCTATTTTTTTAATAGTCTAATATCTTAGAAAAAAATTATTACCCAAAAAAGTAATTGTGATGGCCAAAGGCAGTAGTTCTCAAACTTAAGCGCTCATTAGAATCATCTGGAGAGCTCCTTAAAACATAGAATCTGGGACACTACTCTCAGGGTAGTTCACTGGCATTTCAATTGGTCCAAAGTAAGATATCATATCTTTCTGTATTTTGTACAAATATATGATACTTCTATTATAACATTTTAATGAATCATTATATTTTTAATTTTTTCCTTTTTCGGAAAACAACTAAAAGCAGTTGGTAAAAAAAAATTATAAAAGCACATAGAAATATAATCAATTGCGCGGTGGCTCAAGCCTGTAATCCCAGCACTTTGGGAGGCCGAGACTGGCGGATCACGAGGTCAGGAGATCCAGACCATCCTGGCTAACACGGTGAAACCCCGTCTCTACTAAAAAATACAAAAAACTAGCCGGGCGCGGTGGCGGGCGCCTGTAGTCCCAGCTACTCGGGAGGCTGAGGCAGGAGAATGGCGTGAACCCGGGAGGCGGAGCTTGCAGTGAGCTGAGATCCGGCCACTACACTCCAGCCTGGGCGACAGAGCGAGACTCCGTCTCAAAAAAAAAAAAAAGAAATAAAATCAATCAACTTTTCCTCCTACACATGTCCTTTACCCCTCCTCTTCTTCTGTAGCATTTTCATATCACTAGCTATAAGGCTACCTCCTTCTTTATAAAAATCAAAATTATATTCTTTATTTTAATCTGCCATAACCATTTAATTATTTCCTTATTAATGGAGATTTTGGTTGTCATGCCTTGTGTTAGTATAAAATATGTGCAATTCATGCTCTTTTGTTTACATATGTTATTATACCTGAGAATGAAGTCTTACATTAGAAATAGATGATTCAGAGATCATATGTATTTGCAATATTGACACATGTTGCCCAGTTGCCCTTCAAAGATGCAAGAATAGCTTTCCCTCCACTGGGATGTTGAAATACCTTTTTCTCTACATGCTGGTGATTGCTATGAATTATCAAATTTAATGATCTTTCCAAATATAAGTGAAAAAATGGTTATTTGATTTTTAATTTGATTTGTATTTATTTGATTTTTAACATTGAGGGTGAGAATTTTGTTTCTTTGTTTAAAAGTCACTGATATGTTCTGTAAACTATCTATTCATGCACTTTGCCTACTTTTCTATTAGATTTTTGGCATTTTTCTAATTCAGCTGAGGAAGTATTCATTCATTTAGTGGCGGGGTGATCTTTTGTGAGAAAAGTTGCATATGCTTTATTTTCAGTGTGGTTATGTGTTTGTAGCTTCTTTATGGTATCCATTTTTCTGCAAAGAAGATTTATATTTTCCAGATAACAAAAACATGACAGACTTTCATTCACTACGAATAATAACTTTTTATTCTTTAGAGGTATGTTTCTGGTTTTGTTCTCTTTTTTATTCTCCCTCTCATGTATACCACATACGAATTGGCCAATTTGAAATAAGATGTTGGTTTTCCCTCAAACTTTATATTCACAATTACCCTCCATAAAGCATCCAAATTATACAAATCTTTGCTCGTGTGAAATAAAAAATATGTACACACACACACACTCTCTCTCTCTCTCTCTCTCTCCCCCCAATCTTTGAACCAGAGCTCCTAAAGCCCTTATAAATAGTGGTGACTGGGATAATTTTCAGTTCTAATATTTGGTCTTTGACCCCATTTCCTGACACATAGTGTCTAAGACCTTTGTAATTTCCTGAGTGATAGGAGTGAGCATCTAACACATTCCTCCTAAATCCTCTGGAATTTCCTGGGTGATAGGAGCATCTTTTTTTCTAATGAGGTAATTCCTGATGGCTTCTTGGATGGGGGCTACTCACCAGAAAAACGAAACCATCATTAGAAGCTTGGAACTTTCAGGTTGCTTTTCCATTCTCCAGAGAGGAGAAGGGCCGGGAATGGAGTTAATCAGTTGATGATTGATTTATACATTTATACTCAATGACTGATTGATCATGTCTACATGATGAAGCCTGAATAAAAATCCCAAAAGCAGGGTGTTCTGAGAGTTACCAGGTTGCTGAACATATGAAAGTGCTGGGAGGATGGCATGCCCAGAGAGGACTTGGAAGCTCCACATTCCTTCTTCCATTTCCTGCCCAATGTATTTATTCCCTTTGGCTATTCATGAATTGCATCCTTTATAATAAGAGAGTAAACACAGGCAAAGGGTTTCTCTGAGTCCTGTGAGCCCTTCTAGCAAATGACAAAACCCAAGAAGGGACTCATGAGAATCTTCAATTTGTAGCCAACTCATATGGAAGTTGTGCATAATCTGGGGACCTACCACTTGTGATTGGCATCTAAAGTGGGATGCACCTTGTGGGACTAAGCCCTTAACATGTGAGGTCTGTGGTAACTCAGGTTAGTGTGGTAATTCAGTTGAATGATACAACATACAGTTGTTGTTCAAATAGAACTGGACGATTGCTTGGTGTGGGAGAAATTCCCACACTTCTGGTCACAAAAATGTTCTGTGTTGAGTGTGAATACAGAGGAAAACAAATTCCCCCTACACTCAGTCTTATAGGTGGAAACCACCAATGACTTCTCAAAGCACATAGAAAAAATCCAAGCTTCTTCCTGGACTTATTTAACCTGACACTTGCCCAAGCTACAGTCTCATTCCAGACAATCCTCCAGCATCATCTGCATCACCCTGAGCCACAAACGCTGATTTCCCTTCTGTTCCTTAGACACATGAAGCATGGTATTCTCTCTACTTGGAAAATTCAGATCTTTCCACATATTCAGCCTAAATGTGATTTCTCCAGATAAGGTTTTCCTGGATACTCAATCTAACATATCCTTAACCCAAGTTCTATGACATCAACTCCATGAGAGCACAGGTTTGCCATCTCATTCCTCACCTAAAATGCTACCTGTGATAATTAATTTTATATGGCAACTTGGCTAGGCTGTAGTACCCAGTGGGTTTGGTCAAATACCAGTCTACATGTTGCTGTGAAGGTAATTTTTAGATGTTATTAATATTTAAACCAGTAGACTTGGAGTAAAGCATCTTTGCCTCCATAATGTTGGCGGTCCTCATTCGATCAACTGAAAGCCTTAGGAGACACTAAGGTCCCCAGAAGAGGATGGAATTCTACCTTCAGACCACCTTTGGACTCAAGACTGCAACTTCTGGCAGGTTCCTTGCAGAATTTCAAGCCTAGAAGCATTCTCTGTAGATTTTGGACGTACCAGTGGCCACAATCACATGAGCCAATTCCTGAAAATAAGTTACTTTCAGAGAGAGAAAGAGAGAGAGCAAGATTGGTTTTGTTTTCGTTTTCTGGACAACAATGACTAATACACTACTACATGCAGTCACATAGTAAGCCCTCTGACTGCAGGTGTGATGTTTATGCTGTGGCTCTCTCTACCCTACAGAGCATGAGTACTTACCTCTGCAGAAGCATGTATTCTAATTTGAGGTGCATGATTTCATAGTAGATGGCAATGACTCAATTCCAAACCAATGTACAACACATTTTTTAGTAAATAGCAATACTTGTTATATTTAAATATACACTGCTTGTTAAAAACATGATATTTTTATTTGGTACCAAATAATTTAACCATATTTATTCTAAAGTGTTGTTGATTTAATGATCTAATATAACGAAAAGGTCTAGATTCTTTCTAGAATAATTCAAAAATGAACATTTCACACCTATAATTATACTTTTCATTTTACTGAATATTTCATTTCTTCATGACTACTCTGAAGTAAGAAAATAATTTTATTTCTTTATTTTCCTGAAGAAGTGGATGCATGTGAATTATTTGCATGTGTGTGTTTAGACAACTTACTTTCAGAGTTTGATCTTTAATCAGTTTTATACATAATTGCAGCCACAAAAAATTATATTAATCCTGTAAGCCAAAATGTGGCATTAATGTAAAAATAATTTCAAATCAAATTTTGTAAGAGTTTTTTCAATAATATCTAACAAATTTCCTTTATTTGTTTTGAAAATACATCAGAAAAGAAGGATTTGGATGGTTGGACAATAAAATGTGCTATCTGATGAGCTATTCCGATAAATTCAATTAGACTACACTATAGTCTATTTGAAGAAAAATATATTATGAACAGGTGACTGTTCTTTTTCAATCTCCCTTCTAGCATTTTACTTTAAAACATAATAAATCATTCAACAATGAATTGATATTCTATGAAATGGAAATATCGGAACTAGACTAATAAACAGTATTTTCCATTTTTGTAGTTTAGCAAACTTACATCCATTTTACTGAAAAGGGAATAGCTTTTCAGGTGTAACCTCAGTATGAAAACGAAGGATGAGTAAGAAACTACTCTGGTTAAAGTAAGAACAGGCATCCTGGAACCCTTGAAGACTGCTGCTGTTTTGCAATTACACAATCTGGAAGTCACAAGTCTATAGAACTGTGATGAAATCTGTACTCCCAAAGAGATAACAACTTCTGTGCCAAACAGATGGGAAAAGGTCCTTTAGGTTTCCACTTCAGTGAACTTTTATCTTCTATCTTTTATCTTTTTATCTTCCTCTATTCAACCTCTGGACGCATGTAACAAGTTAAAAATAGTATCCTCGTACTGTGTCGGCATGGCAAGAAACTGAGTAGGCACACGGGAAAAGCGGATGTCATTTTTTCCTAGAGATTCAGTTTAAAATACCTATTTCCTTTGGGAACTCAGTGGATGAAGGGAGATGACTAGAATTGTATCAGCATTAAAGTTGCCGTGTCACCCAAAACAATCTGTTGTGTGATATACTGAAATTTAGCCTGGCTTCAGAAATTGATTTCCAATCAACTGATGGTTCGTTAAGATCAGCTCTAAGACTAACCAGTGAGTGAACATTCCCAAAGCACTAATTAGAAATAAGCGTTTTACTTTTATCTCTATAGTGCTTTTTCTTTGTATCTTAACTTTCAGTTCTCCCTTGAAAACACTGATATATTGCATGGGTTCAAGTTATTATCACTCTCCAGTTTGGAGTAGCTGATGAACTGCCTATTAAGATATAAATTCTCTGTTTTTGGATCCAACAAAATAACCATTTAAAGTATTGATAATGGAATATCTCCTACTCCCAAACCCAAATCCCTAATACTAATTTTTATTAACTCATTAAAGAACCTTCACTAGAGGCCACCAAACTCAGAGCATTTCACTCAAGAATGCATATGCCTTTGTCTTATAAATGGAAGTCTTCTGATCCAAGACAGAATCCATCCAATGAAGAGAAAATGTCAGTACAATACAGTTTCATTTCTACTGAAGTAAATGAGCATATTTTATTTAATAATAACATAACAGTTATTGACTGTTTACTATGTTATATCTAGGATGCTAAACTGTTTATGTGAATAACTCATTTAATTTTCAAATATTAGGTAGGTATTCTTTTCACCTACTTTTTTCTTTTTTGAGATAAAGTCTCTCTCTGTCGCCCAGGCTGGAGTACAGTGGCACCATCTCTGCTCACTGCAACCTCTGCCTCCTGGGTTCAAGCAATTTTCCTGCCTCAGCCACTTGAGTAGCTGAGATTGCAGGCACATGCCACCACACCCGGTTAATTTTGTATTTTTAGTAAAGACAGGGTTTCACCATGTTGGTCAGGCTGGTCTCGTACTCCTGACCTCGGGATCCGCCCGCCTCGGCCTCCCGAAGTGCTGGGATTACAGGCGTGAGCCACCGTGCCTGGCTTTACCCACATTTTAAAGACAAGAAAACTGATGCACTTAGAGATTAATGAGTATGTCTTAATTCACATCACTGGTAAGTGGTTAATCTTTATTGACAACCTTAGTACCATGGCTCCTGAACCTGCTCCTAACCACTGAGCCTTGTTGGCTTTATGAATGAATGGTTGCATTACAATGAATGAGACGAGGCTTTTAATACTAAATAGTCACCACATGCCCATGAAGCAGAAATGAAAGAGAATAGTGAGAAGGAGTAAACATAATCTGAAAGTTTTTATACAAATGAAAATAATGCAATATAGAGGCCACTAAACTCAGAGCATTTCACTCAAGAATGCATTTTCTCACACTCACATTCTTGCTTCCAAGTCTGCTGATTAAAATTCCATCCAACTTGAAAGACTTTGTAAACTGTTTCCACTTGTAAATATTTGTCCTATGTTCTTCTCTTCTATATCCTAATCTACATGAGAGATGGGCTTATGTCTATTTTGTGCATCACTGTATCCCTAGCATCTAAAACAGTGTTTGTGAAAGACTAGACAGTGACAAAATTATTTTTATTGTGTTGCTATATTTTTGTATTTATGTATTATAGAATTTTAAATGAATATAAATATACAGAAAATATAGTATAACACTCTGTTCCCATCAAACAGCTTCAATGATTACTCAGAAAACTTTACTTCAAATACAATATGACCCTCCTTCTCCCACTCACTGAATTATTTTTAAAGTATTCTCAGACATTATCTCATCTCATCCATAAATACTTTAAAGAATTTATTTTAATTGAATGAAAACCCATATCACATATTACCTCTTTCATTAAATACTGTTGAATCCTCTCAATCAAAAAAGAATTTTCCCCTATTTGAAAGTCTCTGGGATTGTATACTTCTTTTATTTCAAAATCTGTTTTGCTGTGAACATGTTTTGTGAACATGTTTTCTACCAGTTTTAGATTCCAAGTCCCTTAAAGATTGGGAAAATATCTCATATACCTTTGCATTCCATTCAAGGCCTACTGCAGTATCTTGAATTTGGAAACTAGTTTTCTGTCTTCTCCACACCACTTCCAAGCACATGGAAAAGGGTGCTAAAATAGTACTCTTTCTGTTTCCATTTCAGCTGAGAACAAGGGACAATAGATGGCACACACCCCTCACTTTCAGCGAGGTGCTAGACATGAAAAGCAGATGACTGAAACCTTGTTTTCAGTCCCAAAGTTTGACATCCACCTTAATTGAATAAAAGGATTGAACCTGAAGAGGCCTAAGCAGAGAACTTGTTTGAAGAAAGCTGCTTGAACTGCTACGACATTCCCTCATTCATTGGTCCTAGGTGAGAGAAGTGTTGAAGGATCCTTGGAGCTGGAAGGACTAAAAGGGCTGGTAGTTGGCCTATGCCTAAGCAAATGGAAGGCAGCCCATTCTTGTAGCAGAAGTTGGCTGTCTAGTGGCAGAGTAAAGAAAGGCAGCTGCATTAGGTGTAGGCTGTACTTCCACCAAAAGTAGAAAAGAGAGGGAAGGTTTCTATGGGCTAGAATAGATGATATGGGAGAAAAGAAACCCACCAAAAGATCTCAGCAGAAAGAGGCCAAAACGTTACCATCACGTGGAGAAACAGAGGGGAGAGACATTGTCTTAAGCACACAAAAGCCCTAGGGCATCAGCGGTTAATACCTAGCTGTTAATTGAGGCTAGAAAACATCAATGAGAGATCATAAAATTACCAATCACAAAGAGTATTTTCTTCTCTCACCCCTTCTTTCTCCCTTTTGATCCATCATCTCCCCAGCTCCAAACTTCCCAACTACAAGCACAGGGGAGTCAGAAACATTGTTTGAAGGACGAGGAGAGTGCAAGGTTGGCACACGAACCTGAAACGGTTCACATACACACCCCACTAGGGACTCTTAGACTGAAGCAGAAACTAACTGGAGGAGGGGAAAAACAAAGAGTGAATTTCACACGTTTGATTATTAGGTTGGACTGGACATTTTCATTACCAAATTTACACTGTTTATGGAACTAATCCATAATGAAAGATCCTTCAGGCACTAATAGTGACCAAAAACGTTCTGACAGCTGGCCATGATTTTATTCTGGTGACAAGGTAAAAATGGCATTCCTAGAGGATTTAATGTTTCTACTCAGACCTTTCTGAGTCTGGCTCTCTGAATGTAATGATTACATACCCTTAACCAGAGACAGCTGATTACCAAGCCAATAAGTCATTAAAGAGAGATACGAAAGAACTGTCTCAGCTCAGAAGATGAGATAGCATGAAATTACTGCTGCATTCATAGAGCATTTTTAGAAAAGACCAAAATGTGTATATCGACCTGAGAATGATGAATATTTTCCTAGGCTTTAACAGTAGTTAGGAATGTCAGGACTTGGAGCCAAGTTAACAAAATGTGCATGTCCTTGCAAACATCTCCTGTATTACAGTTGGCCCTCTGTATCCACCAGTTCCACATCAAGGATTCAACTGTGTTCAAGGATTCAACCAACTGCAAATCAAAAATATTTGAAGAAAAAAAAATACAAAAATAAAAAACAATATCAAGTTTTAAAAAACAGTATAACAACTGTTTACATAGAATTTACATTGTATTTGGTACTATATTTAGTCTAGAGATATAAAGTACACAGGAGGAGATGCATAGGTTATATGCAAATACTACCCCATTTTATATCTGGGACTTGAGCATCCTTGAGTTCTGGTATTTGAGAGAGGTCCTGGATACAATTCCTCATGGATACAAAGGGGCAACTATATTTGTTATAGACCAAACCATGAGATAACTACTCAGGGACTATCACTGAAATAAAAATTACCTAAAAGGAAAATGGAAGGCAGGGAGAGTCCGACTGTGGCATAGGGATATTACACAGCCAAGAATCTCGCAAATTTATTTTATGTTGATTTCAAACCATCAACCATACCTGTACTTGTCTAATTGAACCTAGAGTGTATATTCTGCAATGTGATGAATTCTGTAGTCCCTTACATCTGAAACTGCACTTTTTATTTGTGTCACAAATGAGCAGAAATGTTTCAGTCCTTCCCTTACTGAAGATTGCAAATTCAGACTTTTGACCTTGGGCGGGTCTTTGCACGTGGATCTACCCCTCATTCCAGTGCCTCATCTTTTTGATAGGAACAATCCCACCCAACATGTCTCTAACCCAAAACATTTCAGATTCATGGAGTTCTTTAGATTTCCATTTCACAAAAATGTCCATGAAAGTGCATACCATGAGACGTACATGGTCTTAAAGTTGTCTGGGGGAAAAAAACAAAAAAACAAAAAAAAAACAACTCAGCATCCAGAGTCAGCATAGATGGTAACTTGTATGATTCATCTCCCTTCATCTAATCTTCCTTTCAGGCATCAACGTCACTTTGGACCCACATATTCCCCATCAGAGTGTTATCACCAAGTCCAAAGTCCTAAATCTCTTAGTTCTCACTAATGCTTATAAAAATGCCATTCCCTCAGAGTCTTGTTATCTTCAAAGAATTACTCATTGATGTTCAGTGATATTAATAATTCTTAGACTCTCAGATAATACAGGAGCTCTATTCGAAAAGAAACTGCAATAGAGAAAAAGAAAGAAGATGTGTGACATATAAATGCAAAAAAAAAAAAAAAGTATAGGTGTCACAGTGCATTTAGGGGTTAAAATGAAACGCAAATGAGGGGCTTCATCTCCCTACGATTCAAGACGAAAGTGAGAGTTTGGCAAACCTGAATATACAGTTGCATGGAGAAAATGATTTAATTGAAAATTATTCAGTTAATTGTGGGCAGTTCAAGCTCCATGGTAGACTGCTGAAGTGAGGAAGAAGTCTTCAAATCACACTTTTTAAGCAACCTCCAATCCTGAACCAAATATGATAGGCTATAGGTATGATAATGATAATTATCAGGAAGGTATAGATTAAGGATATGAGAAACTGATTGGATAGGTAGAATTTGCCAGAGGGGGGAAAAAAAAAGAAGTAGAAAACAAACTGGTGTTTAAGTCATAAAGAACATTCTGCCTTTGCACAACAAACATAGGAAAAGCAACCAGTTGTTACATTAATAAAATTCAGAAATTCAGACAATCCTGAGACTTGATTGTTTTTAAAATGAAGTTTAAAACTTTTGGAAACTAGGACAGATGTTAAATAGGAAACATATAATTGAATGCTGTAAGGTCAGGAAGAAAAAAGAAAGATTGAAATTGAAGTGGCTTTCCAGCTAGATAATGGGTAAAAGAAAAAAAAAATTGAGGTTAACAAAATTATGGTCAGGAAAACTGTCACTGCCTGGGTGGAAAGAAAAGTGAAAATTGGTAGAGTACAAACTCTCAGAGATTTATAAAGTTTTCTATTTTATCTGATTTTAAAAACTCACGCACAACCAGTTGAGGAAAAGGATCAGCTTATCATAACAGCTAGAAAGAAGAAAACTGGATTATGAAAGAAGCATTCAGGAACATTAACTTAATCAAGATGAAGTAGAAATAATGTGACATATTAATTTTACCAGGGTGCTACGATACTACAAAATATATATTTGGTCTTCTTCCCCATTTCTCGGCATATGTGAAAATCATTGGAATCTCCAAAGTGCTTTTTGTATGCTAAGTTGACTGACACTTCAGAAAGACCGAAGCATGATCAGAGGGTTGGGACTTTCAGCCCCATCCATCAACCTCCAGGGAGGGAAGAGGGGCTGAAGGTCAAGTTGATCACCAATGGCCAATGGCAAATTTAATCATGTCTCCATAAAAATTCAAGAGGACAAGGTTGAAAGAACTTCTGGAGAGCTGACACAAAGAAGTTCTTGGAGGGCGGCTGTTCTTGGAGGGAAGTTCTTGGAGGGAGAGGACATGGACGCCCCTCACCCCTTACCCCATAGCTTGCCCTAGGCATCTCTTCATCTGTACTCTTTGCAATATCCTTGATTAAAAAAACTGGTAAACATAAGTGTTTCTCTGAATTCCATGAACTGCTCCATCAGATTCATTGAATCCAAAGAGGCGGTTGTAGAAACCCCAACTTGAAACCAGTAGGTCAGAAGTTCTGGAGGTTGGGACTTGTAACTGGTCTCAGAAAGGTAGAGCAGTCTTGGGGACTGAGCTCCCAGCCTGTGGGATCTCCAGGTAGATAGTGTTGGAATTGATTTGGAGGACACTTATCTGGTTTTGGATGCTTGGTGTGTGGTGAAAAAACTCCATTCTTTTGGTCACAGAAGTTCTGTGTTGATGATTGTTGAGGTGGTATAAAAGCAGAGGAAAAATGCGATTTGAGAGATTTCCTCAAAAAGGTACTTAACAGATACTGTCTAGTTTAAGAGTCATTGTGGAGGTCAATTCCTGGAGACTGAGGGACAGTTACAGGATTATCGGTTAATCAAAAGGGAAAAGGAAGCCCTGGCAATTAAGGAGCTGTCACCTGAACTTCAATGCCCAGAAAGAAAGGAACGAATCATCAAACAATCAATTTGTAATCACAGAGAACTGAGAACAAAGACTGAAATGCCTTTCAGAGAACAATGTTGCTTCGCAATGAAGAGACAGGAAGGGGAGATAAAAGAGACTATAAGAGACACAGACTACATGGATTTCAATAATATTTTCATCCTAAATCAGAAATTGTTTGAACTGTTGACCTCAGTGTTGCAGCAGACTACATGATATGAATACAGTCTTCAAAATCATTTGAGTTAAATAGATTTTGTTTCAAAAATTAAACTCTTTATACACTACAGATATTTGAGACATTTTCATCTACAATCACAAAGGAATTCCACCTCTTTTGATCAGCACATAGGTGAGTTCACACAATTTTACAGGACTGTCATGATATTAAAATAGTCTGTATGGCTCTCCTAGTCTTTGAAGCAGAATGTCTGTGCACGTAAATAATCATATCAATCACCTCCTTAAAAATGCCTGCAGGAGAAGAAATCTTGCCAAAATAATTGCTTCACTCTTATAATGAAGAATAGACTTAATCTTGGCCACCAATTTAGCCTATTGATGTGTTTGGCTTAACTCCTCTAGAATGAACCTGATGGGTATTATAACCTACCATAAAAAAGGAAAACAATCTATCATCCGCAAATGTAATATACATTCACTTGCTGTCCATTTCTTCAAAACTGAACGGCATTACTTACCTGAACTAACTGCAGGTCTCTGAAATGAATCTCACATATGAGGATTGCTTAGAGCTTTTCACCACAGATCACTGCTATACTTCGTTTTTTTTCTCAAGGAGAAAGTGGTTAATAATTTAAGATTGTAACAGTGATCAGGACTTGACTTTATTTAGAAACTCTCCTAAATTCAGCAGTTCAGTATTGAAGCATATGTATCAATGCTTTGACAAAACTATATCACAAAATTACTAGGAAAATCTGAATTAGTAGAAATTAAATGTATAAATAGAACTTTTCACAACATGAATTTTTACTTTTTTTGAGAATTATAAAACATAAAAAACAATAATGGCTCATAAATCTTGTATCATTTTTAACACCTATTTTCATTTAAAATAAGTATGTACAATACAAATGAAAAAACTAAAAGACCTCCCCACCCCCTAGTACTTTGTCCTAAATTTAGGCATATTAACAATTTTCTTGTAACTTTCCAGAAATAGTCTATGCAGAACCAACATTAATATCTATTTTATTTTTTTTCAAATCTGCCGGTAAAATATACCCTATCCTGTTTCTAGCGAATGTTGTTTAATTATTTGACATCATTCCACAGTAGCAGATATAAATATGTGTTAACTGCTATGTAACATTTCATGATACCATAATCAATCAACGAGAATTGATGAATATTTATATTTTACCATTGAGTTGGCATTGAGAAAAAAAAAAAATCTCATTCTAAATTTACATCAAGGGGATGGAACTGGAGGCCATTATATTGAGTGAAATAAGCCAGGCACAGAAAGATAAACTTCACATACTCTCAATCATTTGTGGGAGCTAAAAATTAAAACAATTGAATTCATGGAGATGGAGAGTAGAAGGATGGTTACCAGAGGCTGGGAAGAGCAGTGGGAAGAGGGTAATGGGGATAATTAGTAGGTACAAAAATATAGTTAGACAGACTGAATAAAATCTAGTATTGGGTAGCACAACAGGGTGACTATAGTCAACAATAATTTATTGTACATTTTAAAGTAACTGAAAGTATAATTGGAATGTTTATAACATAAAGAAATGAATGATAAGTGCTTGAGTTGATGGGTACCTCATTTACTCTGATGTGATTATTAGATATTGCATGCCTGTATCAAAATATCACATGTACCCTGTATACACCTGCTATGTGACACATAAACATTAAAAATGAAAAAAAAATAAAGAATTGACTGAGTCAGGACTAAAATTAAAATTTTAAGTTAATTTTTTAAGTCAAAGGACACTGAATTTTCTCATCATCAAATAGAAAAGAGATAGAGTCCAATCAGCTTACTTGGGGGATTAAAAGTGAAGTATTAGGGGAATTAAGTAATGCTTCTGAAACCCTCATTTCACTGCAACAGAATAATCAGGGCTGAAACATGCTCATTTTGGAAGTAGCCTTAGAGGTGGTGGGAGTGTGTGAGGCTCATCTGCTGGTCCTGGGAACCAAAGGGGACAAGAAAAGGTTGGGGACCCATGAGACAGAAATGGAAGAGAAAAATGTGCTCAAGAAAGGGAAAATGTCCATTAAGGTGATGAGGTTGGAAGAATTATTTGAAGACAGTTAAAGGCACAGGGAAGCTTGTTCACAAGAGACTGGAGTCTCTGTGCACTAGGAAGTGGCTAATAGGAGTCCGCGGTGGCACAGGAAAGGGAAGGCATTCGCTGGAAGCAAATGAGAATACTAAGAATCACACACTTCGCTGATCAGAAATGTGGATGGTTTTCATGGAGAATCCTTGCTAACTATGTGCTTTTTTAAATTCATAAACCACGAATGAGGTCTTTAGAAATACATTATGTAGAATAAAATACATTATTTCAGCTGAAAATGCTATCACTCTAAAACGTTTCCCCAAATCATTGATTTCTCCAACAGTATTTCCCATTACACAAGGCCCAGACCAACTGGTCAAGAGAGGAATGGGATAAATTCAAATTAGGATTCTTGCGGCTGTAGATTCAGATAATATAATACAACATAATGTAATGTAGTATATTAAATATATTTATATAATAATTTTTTTTATTAATCACTATGGGTTTCTCATTAGTCTTTGTAGAAATATACAAAAAGTTCAATTCCATTTTGAACAATTTGAAAAAATATTATATCAAAGTAGAATTTAATTACTGGATCTAAGAAGCAGAAATGCTGACATGAATACATTAAGAACTCAAAGTACAAGAATGCTATCACTTCTCTCAGTAAAAGCAATAAAGAAATATTTGCAAAATTCTTACATTGCAACATCCAAGGTGCATAATGAAAAAAGAGCACTGGCCATATCAGCCAATTATTTTATTTAAATTTGAATAGTTTTTGTCTTCAATATTTTTTTCTATGAACTCTATGAGATATTCAGATATTCAGGATATTAATAAAATAATCATTTAATATTTCAGGAATGTGGCTCTCAACTATAATGAAAATGATCACCCAGAAATATATAAATGGCTTTGTTATATAAATTTCTATTAAAAATTGATTGTAGTATGTTTATCATAGCAAAGTTAATTTGCTAAATAATGTTTTAAATGAACTCATCACTTTTGTGGTAACTAAACCATGTATCTGCATTAGAGTAGGTTTATTTGTAAGTCATTGTATTAGTCCATTTTCATAGTGCTATGAAGAAATACCCGAGACTGGTTAACTTATAAAGGAAATAAGCTTAATCAACTCATAGTTCAGCATGAGTTCAGGAACTCACAGTTCCCGAGAGGCCTCAGGAAACTTATAATCATGGCATAAGGGGAAGCGAATATGTCCTTCTTCACATCACAGCAGCAAAGAGAAGTATATGTGCACAGCAAAGGCAGAAGCCCCTTACAAAACTATCAGATCTCGGGAGAATTAACTCACTATCCCAAGAACAGGATGGGGGAAACCATCCCTATGATTAAATTATCTCCCACCAGGTCCCTCCCAGGTCACCTGGGATTATGAGAACCACAATTCAAGATGAGACTTGGGTGAGGACACAGCCAAACCATATCTGTCAGAAAGCTTAACACCCTGTCTTTCATTTTGGAGACTGCTCAGAAATATATGTTAACAGATTCAAATCCAAAGTATACTTTTTAATGGATTCAAATCCAAAAAGTAAAATGTATAAATAAAAATATATTTGTTTTATAGTTTAACAGATTCAGATTCAAACACAAAACCTCATCATCCTACCCTCTATAATAACCACCAGTATTGGCAAATCAAGAGACTTTTCCCCAACCAGTTTAATTGACCACAGAGGGAGAATTTATGACTTTCTCAAGCTCAAGAGATTGCTCGAAAGTACAATCAGTTAGAGGAAATAAAGGAAAAGAAACTGTCAAAGAAATTCTGGACAGGGAGGAAAAAAAATAAACATGGAATTTTGCTCCTAAGTTTGAGAATAATTGACAACATACAAATGAACAATGCCTCTAAAAGATATATATTTTATATATATATATATATATATATATATATATATATATATATATATATATATGCCCCCACTAGTACATAGTCTCTCTCTCTTTCTCTTTCTCAATCTCTGTCTCTCTCTTTCTTGCATGCTCTGTTTCTTTCTATCAGAACATTGCAGGATGGACACATTGTTAGGACACATATCCATATACCAATGAATATTTGTATAGGTATTCACATTTCACTGAATTTCCTCACTTTCTAATACTCATGAATTTAAACTGAAAAGAAATACAATATTTGGTAAACAACAGACAGACTGGATAAAAAAATAAATGGTGTTTAATTCAAAAGTAGGATTGTTGGGTAAGTCATAGATAGGTAAAAGAGAAGACTTTCAAAATACCACAGAATGCTATTATAGCTTTAAGATACCTAAAAGGATCAGGTTTTGATATTCTTTTCTTTGCTTTTTAACAAACTAAAGATGAGTATTTAATGTAGACTATAAATTGTGTGACAAAGTTAAGACTGAATTAATGCCCTTAAGATTTGGAAAAAGAAAGCAAGGTTGATGTAACCAGTAGGTTTTCATAGACCACATAAAATACCTTTTTACTATATCTTCTCCATTCCAGCAGGGAAGTCCATCTGCAGCAGCTAATTCATTAGCACAAAGCTGATCAGCTAGACCTCCATAGAATGACCTGTACAGTCGAAGGCTGTTGATAAATTCTCTAAATGAAAGAAGAAAGAAAACAATTAAAACTAAACATCCACAATAAAGGCCATCAAAAATGATATATATTGTTGTACATAATGTTTAGGATATAATTTTATATTGTTATGCATAATGTTTAGAATATAATTTTTTCAATTTTCTCTCTTTGTTTGCATATATTTTAAATACTTTTCTAACCACCAAGATGAAAATACATTATCTTTTTTTAGAAAAAAGCTGGTATTTTAATTTATTCTTAGAAAAAAAGGAATCACTGGGTATGAATCTTGTATAATTCCACATCCAAGAGGTTGGGAATAGGATATACTGATGCATACGGACAGACATTACTTTGTTTAGCCTCCCTAAAAGTCCTCATTACATGCTGTCATTTACATCACCATAAGAGTACTAACACTTTTCTTTTCCCTGTGGAAAATGTCAGAGACTTACAACATGCCAAGTGATTGCTTTCTGATGAAAAGTGTACTAGGTTATTTTCCTATCTGGGTCTTCTTGGTATCTAAGAATAAAAAGTAATATCTTTACTAAATATGACCCAAAACCCAGACATGTAAATTTCAGAAGCATGAAAATAAAAGTTTTTGGAAGGAATAATATTTAATATATTGACTAAGATTTTTTCCTCCCACACTACTTTCCTTCCCCGTATCAATTATGGGAGGAAAAATTCAACAATGAGCATGTTTGTTTTGTTTTAATTTAGAAAGCAAAAACTTCTGAGTTTTAAAACCAAGGCTTTGGAGGACCAAGAACTTGAGTTTTAATATTTCAAAAGGCCAAGTCCTAAAGACCTTCATTATGATTTTTTTTTTTTTTTTTTACATAAACAATTGCTTTGGAAAAAGAAATGAAAAGGCCTAGGCTGATCATAGGAGATTCTCTCTAGACCAGAAGGGACAGAAGAAGGAAATGTTGGAAGGAAAGTAAACTTTAGAAATTCATGGAATAAGCAATTAAATGTAGCAATTATGAAATGTCATCCCCCAATAAAATTAAAAATATAATTTGTTTAAAAATGAGATCAAAGAAGAAGAGTGATTCTAAATTATAGCTGGAGTACTAATTTTTTAAAAATTAAATCTCATTTTGTCACCTCTGTTACTCAAGATCATTAATTTTTAGTTCTCTCTCCTATTATTTTTGTTTTGTTTTGTTTTAGAGATGATATCCTGCTATGCTGCCCAGGCTAGACACAAACGTATTGGTTTTTAAAGAACTATTTGTGAATATTGCTGGAGTTGGTTTGTAAAAAAGATAAACATTACTTTCAAATATGTAACATCAAAACTCATAGACAAAATCAGAAGTTTTTAGTATAAGTATTTGCTGAGTATTTAAATCATATTTACTACTTTAAGTCAGTTTCCTTTGCCAGAAAATAAGTCCCTCAAAGATGGCTATATCTCTACTATAGTAATTGGAATGCATGAACAAATACCAATTTATATGTGGCAGCTACTAAAACATAATTGAGGAGGCCGACTAATTCTTTCTTAGAAAGGTGGGGTTTAATGAATGGCAGGATGTGTGACTCCTGTCCTAAATTGTATTCACTATAAATGATCACTTGTTTGGAATCAAAGAGTCTTCTAGCAATGAAGAGACCAGGCCCAAATTGATGGAATGTTGAGACTTTTAAATTGATGATGTAAAACTGAATATATTTTTATGGACCCTAAGTCACCTACTGCAGTATAGCATCAGGTTCATTTCTCCCTTCAAAATCAATAGATCCTCATAGGGAAAGCTTTACGTCTTTCTTTTCCAGTCCTCTTTCCCGTGACTATACTGTCATTGCCTTAGTCCAAGCCTTTATCATCTTTCTCTGGACTTACTACACTAAGATTATATCCCTCCAATCTCTTCCCATTCTCAATGACAGTAGCTTTCTAAAATTCAAATTTGATATTCCAGAGATTATGTTACTCACTTAAAGTCCTTCAAAAGCTTCTCTACAGCATTTTATCCAAGTTTCTTGGAAAGACGTGTAAGTTATCTTCTCACCTCAATTTCAACAACAACCCAAACCATACTTTAGGGTCCCACAAAAGTGAGGTACTTTCTGTTTCCCAAACACACCGTCATACCATTGCCTATATTTATTCTGAAAGGATTGTATCCTAGATTTCCAGTCATTCTATGAACCATCATCTATAAATTATTGGTCAAAAAGTAAGAAACACTATTGAGTGCTAAGTTTTGTATTGGCACTAAGGATTCACAGGTAAGCAAGAGAGCCCCTGCCTTCTAAGAACACACATTTTGGGGAAAGCCTACAACGATAAGACAATGTTAATAGAGCCAAATTTTAGTGCACAGATGAATCAGAAGATATTTACAAAACAAGGTAATATTTCAGTGCTCCATGCAAAACAAACAAGCAAACCAAACAAAAAGTCAGGATGAGTAACGGTAAGAGGAAAGAAAATACAGGTAGTATGCAATTTCATTAGTGGGGACTGTGCTTATGGGAATGAATTATGGTGAAATGGTAAGAAGAAACCATTTTATCATCAGTCTTATTGCTCATCATAAGATGTTTCTGTTTTATTCAAAAGGAAGTTGGAACCATTAAGTTTTCCAGCAAGCAGGTGTCATCATCATCATGGCAGCAGTTTGGGAGTAGAAAGCAGTGAGGTCACTTAGGTGGCTATCACCTGAGCAGAAGAAACCCTGAGGATGTGAGAAAGAGCCTGTCAGTGAACATAAAAACAAGTGAAAGATTTGAAAGACATTAGGAATCCAGAATTGACAGGCTAAAGGAAGAATGTTAAGATAACACACACAATTTCTAATTGTGTTTTCCCCCTGCTCATGTGAGGGATGCTCATGTCATTCGCTGAGATAAGAAATAAAGGAAGGGAAATCTCACCTTCTCAGGGTCCCATACTATACTTATGATCATCCTTATCTCGCTCCATATTTTCGTCTTTTCAAGGCACACATCACTTTCTAGCCACTTATGTAATATACAGATTAATCAGGCCTTATTGTTTCTTAACTGTCTCCATGGTCTGGAATGAAATATTCAGGCAGGCAGAAATTTTGTTGTTTGTTTTGTTCCCTGCCATAAATCATAGAGCAGTGGTGTTACATACAGTAGCCCCAATAAATAGTCATCAAATTAATAAATGAGTGAAGACTAAGGAATTAATGGTTTCATTCTCAGCATGTTCAGTCTGAGATTTCTTTGGAATGTCTAGATAGAGAAATCAAACAGAATGCTACTTTCAAACTTACTAGGTATAAATCTCATCTGGGGATTTTCCCAAAATGCAGATTTAGATTCAGTAGTTCCAGGGCAGGTCTCAAGACTGTACACATCTGTGGGGCATGGTGGCTCACACCTGTAATCCCAGCACTTTGGGAGGCCGAGATGGGCGGATCATGAGTTCAGGAGATCGAGACCATCCTGGCTAACACAGTGAAACCCCATCTCTACTAAAAATACAAAAAATAAGCCAGGCGTGGTGGCGGGCGCCTGTAGTCCCAGCTACTCATGGAGGCTGAGGCAGGAGAATGGTGTGAACCCGGCAGGCGGAGCTTGCAGTGAGCCGAGATCGTGCCATTGCACTCCAGCCTGGGCGACAGAGCGAGACTCTGTCTCAAAAAAAAAAAAAAAAAAAAAAAGACTGTGCACTTCAAAGCAGCACTCAGGTGATGTTGATGCTACTGGTTCAAGAACTATGCATATCATGGAAGTTTGCTGTTAAAGATGCGGCCTTGGAACTCAGTGGACTGGACGTGTGATGTGAGACCCACCACCCATACAGGTAGTGACTAAAATAATAGACACGGAGAAAATCTTTCAGGAAAGTAATATGCAGTAATACAAAGCCAAAAAGAGCTGAAAGTGGAAAGAGCAAAGGAAGAAAACTTCAAAGTTAAAGCACTATGAAAACTAAAGAATGAGTGAATTTGAAGTTATATTCTTCACAGTATAAAATGCCATTTTGAGGGGTTAAATAAAATCCTGAAAGTGTCTCTCATATGTGGTGACCATAATTATTATGTACTAAATTGTATCACCTCCTGCCACCACCACAAAAACATTCATATGTTGAAATCCTAAGTATTTGGAGCCAGGGCCTTTAAAGAAATAATCAGGGGCCAGGTGTGGTGGCTCATGACTATAATCCCAGCACTTTGAGAGGCTGAGGCAGGAGGATTGCTTCAGCCTAGGCGGTGAAGACCAGCCTGGACAACATAGTGAGACAATGTCTATACATACATACATACATGCATACATACATAAAATAAAATAAAATTTTAAAAATTAAAAAAAGAATTATAATTAAATGAGTTCATATGGGTAGGTGCTAATCCAATATGACTGGTGTCCTTATAAGAAGAGGAAGAGATACCAGGGACACACAGGCACAGAGAAAAGGCCACATGAAAACACAGGGTGAAGGCAGCCATCCGCAAGCCAAGGAGAGAAGCCTCTGCAGAAACCAAACCTGCTGACACCTTTATCTTGAACCTTTCAACCCCAGAGCTAATGAGGAAATTCATTTGTGTTGTTGAAGCCACCCAGTCTGTGGTATTTTGTTATGACAGCCCTAGCAAACTCATATAGGAATTAAAGCACTTGACATAAAGTAATGAACTTCACATTTGCTATACAATGAGTATTAGAAAGAGCATGCAAAACCATAAGTGGAGATTCCAAAAAAGAAAAATTAAAGATTTGTTTGTGTGCATGCTCATTTCAATGGGGAAGACAGTTGAAAATATTCGGGCATAAAAAGAAGGAGATAAGGGTTTGTGGTAATTAGCTTGTTTCTGGATATTCTAATTATCTACTTTCTGGGCACACAGGAGCTTGGAAGTTGGTTTTGGTCATGGGACTTGTTTGGGGTTCGAATAAATATAGGCAGAATTTATGTATGCTCCTTCTAGGCTGGAGCTTTAAGAACTAATGAGGCTTTGCCAGCTTCCGTTTCCCTCTGGCACGATGACCGGCAATGTTTCAGAGGAAGACTGCTCTGTCATTCTGCGTCCTAAACCCCAGGCAACTTAAGCAGTGATGGCTGCTGATCTGAAATGGCACAGGTTCCAAACAGAAACACAATGTTATTGTTCTAAACCGATGGTATGTTGGTGTAGTTTTCTATCGCATCATAACTTAGTCTCTCGGTTGATACAATGATAGGAAAAGAAAATTAATAATTCATTAATCAGAAATTCTGCAAAAGAGAGAGAGGAAGGGCTACTGAAAACAGAGTGGTTAGCTTTGAATTTTCTGAGGCTAAAATAAGGAAAGGAAGTCTGTGTTAATATTAAGATGGGTTTTGGTTTGTAAAGACAGAAATTTGAGGGGGAGATCCTACTTTGGAACACTATGGTCTGTGTTTGGCAGGGTTTAGGTGGCAGGAATTAAGAGCAGTGTTGCAAAATGCAGTTGCACTGATAAATATTACTTTCAGTGATATTTATCACTGAAAGTAGGGATAACAGAACTAGGGATCTTCAGTAGGTATATTAAACAAAAATAATTGACATGGTGGTAAAGGAGGGGATTGAAACACCAGTAGGAATAGTGAATGGGTCAAAAAGACTTACAGGCCAGGCGCAGTGATTCACGCCTGTAATCCCAGCACTTTGGGAGGCCAGGTGGGTGGATCACCTGAGGTCGGGAGTTCGAGACCAGCCTGACCAGCATGGAGAAACCCCATCTCTACTAAAAATACAAAATTAGCTGGACATGTTGGCACATGCCTGTAATCCCAGCTACTCAGGAGGCTGAGGCAGGAGAATTGCTTGAACCCAGGAGGCGGAGGTTGTGGTAAGCCAAGTTCGTGCCACTGCACTCCAGCCTGGGCAACAAGAGCAAAACTCTATCTCAAAAAAAAAAAAAAAAATACTTACCTGGTACCACAGGGCAAATTAATGGTGGCCCTATTATCAGAATTCATATCTCAGTTGCCAGCTCAATGCTCAAGCTAATATATGACTACTTTTCCAGTTTTACATGAAATATTTCAAGGAACAAAATATTATATTATTAGAAAGATTATAAATTTAAGCTGCTGGGAGAGTGACTGCATCCGTGCAATTATTTCTCTACAGTTATAAGACTATTTCCCGTTAAAATTAGGATCATAATAAACGCAGGGAGATGTTAACAGTCCCATCGAATTATCCTTCAAGGACTGTGTTTCATATGTCAGTTGCTCATCTTGTGCTTGAACTATCTCTAGGACACAGAAATGACATATAATTATTAAGAGTAACAGTTTGACCATATTGAAAAGAAAATAGAAAAATGTTCCTCATCTGAATATTTATTCAAAGCCTCTATGTCTGGACCAATAAAAATGGATCATTTCTAATTTGGGCTTGTAACAGTGTAGCATTTGTTGCCTTCGCTGCCATTTTCCAAGTTGAATGCAGAATCATTAGAAATGAGCCATACAGGTCAGGCATGGTGGGTCACTCCTGCAATCCCAGCACTTTGGGAGACTGAGGTGGACGGAATTAATTGGGGTCAGGAGTTTGAGATCAGTCTGGCCAACATGATGAAACCCCGTTTCTACTAAAAATACAAAAATTAGCCGGGTGTGGTGGTGCATGCCTGTGATCCCCACTACTCAGGAGGCTGAGGCAGGAGAATTGCTTGAACCCAGGAGGCAGAGGTTGTAGTGAGCTGAGATTGTGCCACTGCACTCCAGCCTGGGCAACAGATCAGCAAGACTCTGTCTCCAAAAAATACCACTTCCCTGCTTTTAAAACACTAACTCATTCATACAAAATGTCTTTATTAAAAAGTCAAACAATAACAGATGCTGGCAAAGATGTGGAGAAAAGGGAACACTTATACACTGTTGGTAGAAATATAAATTAAATCAGCCTCTATAGAAAATGGTATGGAAATTTCTGAAAGAACTAAAAATAGAACTACTATTTGATCCAGCAATCCCGTTATTGGGTATTTCCCAAAGGAAATTCAACTATTTGTTATTTGGAAATTCCACTATCCCAGCAATTCCACTATTTGGTATTTACCCAAAGGAAAATAAATCATTTATCAAAAAGAGACCTGTACTCATATGTTTCTCACAGCACTACTCACAAAAACAAAGACATGGAATCAACCTAAGTGTCCATCAATAGGAGACTGGATAAAATGTGGTATATATTATACACACTGGAATACTACTCAGCCATAAAAATGAATGAAATCATGTCTTTTACAGCAACACTGAAGGAACTGGAGGACATCATGTTAAGTGAAATTAATCAGAAACAGAAAGTCAAATATCACATGTTCTCACAGGTGGGAGCTAAACAATGGGTACTCATGGACTTAGAGAGTGGAATAATAGACACTGGAGACTCAGGAAAGTGGGAGGTGGAAGTGGGGTGAGGTATGCAAAATGGTTACAATGTGCATTATTTGGATGATGGTTATGCTAAAAGCACAGACTTCATGGCTACACAACATATCCATGTAATACAACTGCACTTTTACCCACTATATCTATTAAAAATTTAAAAAATAAGAAACAATAAAATGTCTTGCCATGGCATAAGAGCTCTCGACCCTTTACCCTAAACCTCATCCCATGACAGTCCCCCTTCTCTCTATTCACACACACCAGCCAAAGCCCACACAACTATACACACATTGCATAAAACAACTCAATATTTACTGAACAAGATTCCAGGCTTAGCACATCCAGTTTCCTCCACCCAGAACTGTCTTCTCTTCTACTGTGCTCTCAACTTTCAACCCATCCTTCAAGATCCTGCTTAAACTTCACCTCCTCTTCAACTCCTTCCCTGACCAACTGGTGTAGCAATGGGTTCATCCTCATTTCTCATCTAGCACCTGTCTATGGTTGTATTATAACCCTTGCTCTCTAGTATTAGAATTCCCTTGTATGCCAATCTACCTTCCCAATTAGTGAATGTGTTTCCTAAAGCCAAAGTCATGTCTTCCTCATGTTCTCAGGATTTGGACCATAGTTTGGTATCCAACAGGCACTTAACAAATTCTTTTTGAATTAGCCCCAGATGAAGTCTTAGTTTTTAACAACTTCTAGAATTAGAAGCTCCTACAAGAAATATGTTTTTACACAATGCTAGTGATAATTTAAAGTTGTTTAAGTGCACAGGTGGCTTGGGAAACTTTAAATCAGGAAACTTTAAATTAGGGGACCTATTCCTAGGTTCTGGCAAAATATCAGAGACTTTTCTGGTGTGTTGCATTAAAAAATAGAAGGAATCTCTAAGGTAGTACAACAACTGGGCCAAACTCTACTAAAGAAGCTCAACACAGCTCCTATTTATATGTAATGTTAAAATTAATACGTAGTGACACATTAATATTTAGTTGCACTGCTGTGTAAGATAGCTATCATAATTAATACATCACAGATATGCTGCGTTATGAAGACAGACATAGAAGGAGCCTTAGAGATCATCTGTTCCAACAGTTCTCTGTCCTATCTATACATTGTCATTACCAAGGACACATTTTAAACTGTACACCTGGAGTTCTCCCTCAAACCATCAGATTTATTGGTCCGGGATGAGAACTGAGCATTTGGGTTTCCTGCAAGCTTCCTAAAGGATCCTAATGTGCGGCCAGGTTTGAGAACCAGTGACGTAGTCCAACCCTCTTATAAATAACAAAAGTGAAAAGAGAGAAATAAAAAGACTCATGAAAAGTCACTAAGTTATCAGTTAGGCATTTAGTTGATACAGACTTCAACATCTTGTTTCATTAATTAACTGAAAATCTCATTACTTAGTAATAGCTGGCTGCCAGTGGATATTTGATTAATCAAAGTTGAATACATCTTTAGATAGAAGAGTATTTCCACCTGTTTCCAAACATTTATGGAAATTATCACATTTTAAAAACACACTCATTAGTAGATTGTTAGATTAGGAAAAACAAAAACAAAAAAAAACAGATACATTGCTTCTTCTTGACAAAAAAAACTACACTGAGAATGCAATATGTTCAGACAGGAGTTACCTATACGTTTTGACCAGTCTAAAATGTTTGGAGCAGGAAGCAGGCAGTGGGGTAAATTCTAATCACTGGCTAATGCCCAGCTTTGTACACTGTGCTAGCACAGTAAAGTAGAAGAAGGCTGTAGCACAATTGCTCATTCATAGCCTGCAGCCTTATTTGCCCTGAGCTTACTGAAGGCATGGGAGAAACATGGACTAGCATAGTTATTGCTTCATTGTTTCCCATGCCCTTGAGGCCAACAGTGCCAGAAAGGTCTCCTGATATATCACATGGTAAAAAATACAAATAAAGGGGAATGCAAACTCACCCTGAAGTAGTCGTTTCTGAATCTGTTGACAAAGGAATGCCAGTTACTACCATTAACTTGAGCAACACTTCCAACTGGCTATACTATTGTAGTTGACTTTATTCATGTTTAATTATAAAAGTAATATATCTTTTAGTAAGGTGTAAAATAATAAAAAGGTGCATGACTAACCAGTTAATTTCTGTCCTTCCATAGTCTTTCCAACCCTCCCACCTGAGGTAACCAATATAACAGCTTGGTGTTTATCTTATTCTTCAGCTTTTGCTACGTGCAAACTAACAAGCAGCTAAAGACAGACAGATAGACAGACAGACCGACCTAGAAAGATAGAGAAGGATATAGAGACGGTTTGGTTTCGCAAAATCTGTACCAAGCTATACACATATATGAAATGGAATCTTTCTCACACAACAGTATATGATGAACCCCTTTCAGGTTAATAAATAGAGTCTTATTTTTAATTAACTGTATAATATTCCATAAACTGGATATAGCAATATTAGCATAGTCTTTTGAAAATATTTCACTAAGCAAATTTACATTTTAATTTACAAGGCTGACATAGTTTCAAACTTTGTTGATCTTTTAGGAAGCTGTTTGCCTTAAGGCCCATGGCTCTAATCTACATTTGACCTTGCATTTCATTTAATCAGACCTTGCTAGAAACAAAACTATGTTCAAAAGGCATACCTCTCAATCCTATGTCCTCATCTCATAGGAACTTGTTTCCTTTTAAATATTTATAAATTGTCACATATTGCACCCCTCTTTTTTTTCCATTGAATCCAACACAGAAGACACTATTTCTAACTTTCACCAAAGCTAAATATCTAGAAAAGTATCCAAAAAGAATCTTATTTTCTTTTTTTTTTTTTTTCATTATTATACTTCAAGTTCTAGGGTACATGTGCACAACGCGCAGGTTTGTTACATATGTATATCTGTGCCATGTTGGGGTGCTGCACCCATCAACTCGTCAGCACCCATCAACTCGTCATTTATATCAGGTATAACTCCCAATGCCATCTCTCCTCCCTCCCCACTCCCCATAATAGGCCCCGGTGTGTTATGTTCCCCTTCCTGAGTCCAAGTGATCTCATTGTTCAGTTCCCACCTATGAGTGAGAACATGCGGTGTTTGGTTTTCTGTTCTTGCGATAGTTTGCTGAGAATGATGGTTTCCAGCTACATCCATGTCCCTACAAAGGACACAAACTCATCCTTTTTTATGGCTGCATAGTATTTCATGGTGTGTATGTGCCACATTTTCTTAATCCAGTTTGTCACTGATGGACATTTGGGTTGATTCTAAGTCTTTGCTATTGTGAATAGTGCCACAGTAAACATACGTGTGCATGTGTCTTTTAGCAGCCAGATTTATGTTCCTTTGGGTATATATCCAGTAATGGGATGGCTGGGTCATATGGTATTTCTAGTTCTAGATCCTTGAGGAATCACCATACTGGTTTCCATAATGGTTGAACTAGTTTACAATCCCATCAACAGTGTAAAAGTGTTCCTATTTCTCCACATCCTCTCCAGCACCTGTTGTTTCCTGACTTTTTAACGATTGCCATTCTAACTGCTGTAAAATGCCATCCCACCAAGCTACTAATGACTTTCTTCACAGAATTGGAAAAAACTGCTTTAAACTTCATATGGAACCAAAAAAGAGCCTGCATTGCCAAGACAATCCTAAGTCAAAAGAACAAAGCTGGATGCATCACGCTACCTGACTTCAAACTATACTACAAGGCTACAGTAACCAAAACAGCATGGTACTGGTACCAAAACAGAGATATAGACCAATGGAACAGAACAGAGTCGTCAGAAATAATACCACACATCTACAGCCATCTAATCTTTGACAAACCTGAGAAAAACAAGAAATGGGGAAAGGATTCCCTATTCAATAAATGGTGCTGGGAAAATTGGTTAGCCATAAGTAGAAAGCTGAAACTGGATCCTTTCCTTACTCCTTATATGAAAATTAATTCAGGATGGATTAGAGACTTAAATGTTAGACCTAATACCATAAAAACCCTAGAAGAAAACCTAGGTAATACCATTCAGGACATAGGCATGGGCAAGGACTTCATGTCTAAAACACCAAAAGCAATGGCAACAAAAGCCAAAATTGACAAATGGGATCTAATTAAACTAAAGAGCTTCTGCACAGCAAAAGAAACTACCATCAGAGTGAACAGGTAACCTACAGAATGGGAGAAAATTTTTGCAATCTACTCATCTGACAAAGGGCTAATATCCAGAACCTACAAAGAACTCAAACAAAGTTACAAGAAAAAAACAAACAACCCCATCAAAAAGTGGGCAAAGGATATGAACAGACATTTCTCAAAAGAAGACATGCATACAGCCAACAGACACATGAAAAAATGCTCGTCATCACTGGCCATCAGAGAAATGCAAATCAAGAATCTTATTTTCAAATGGAGATTTTCTTTCTGGAATGTCTCAGACCGCATGTTTCTCTACTTAATGACATACATTGATTTTTTTTTTTTTTACCCCTAAAGTCAGTCCACACATAATACAGAATCCAAATTAAAAGCAATGCCTAGCACACTGTTTGAAAATATCTGTAGAACAAAGGTCAAATGTGCAGTTTGCTAGTTAATGGCCTGAGGCAAAGTGAAGGTTAATGTGGCACTAATGAGCAGGCTCAACCCTGTAGAGATGTCTGACCACAGCTGTCAAACAGTAGACGCTTAAAATGTCAGTCTCCTGCTCAGCAGAGGAAATATATAATTACATGTTTCTAGATAAGAACTCTTTTCTCTTGCTGTTCTGAATCTATATTTAATCATTTAACGTTATTCTCACCTAACTCATTCTATTTGACAAAATATTTACAGAAGTCTTTAGAATACAAAAAATAGATTTCTATTCTAATAGAATAGAAAGGGCAAACACCACTCTCATTGCAAATGCTTGAAAATAATTAAACTTGTATAGTCAGATGGAGAATGGAAGTCTCGTTTCTTGACCCATTCTGGGAAGAGAGGGTGAACACATCACTGAGAAGCAATGCAATATATGGCACATTTATCACAAATGAAAATGTGTTTCAAGCACGGCATTCATATTTGATTCAAAAGAAAAAGAATAATTTTTCCAAAAGAGCAAGTCGTTAAGTCTGCTCTCTGAACCCCACCTGAACTCATTACTCATTATGGAAACTGTGACCTAAAGATCAGCACCTTTCTCAAAGAGGAGGATTTTTTTTTTTTCCCTAAGTGATTCCAGGTTTCCCCCTCCACATAGGAAGTCATCTCCCTCACATGACATGATTCCCCTTTATTAGAGGATTTACTGTGATTTCAAAACAAAACTACAGAGTTGGTAGGTTGGGGAGCAACAGGGAAAGTAATAGGAAAGAGATGGAAAGGAGCTCAGAGAATGGGCTGATTTCCTTAGAGACCCTTTGCAGAGAATTCTTTGCAAACAGGTGTTTCATGTTTAGCACTCCCTGTAATTTGATTCTAGCCTTGAGCTGGAAGTTCATAGCCATCTATGCAAATAGGATAGATGCCTCTATTCCTCACTTTTCAAAGACCTTCCAAACCCAACACATTACCACTTAATGTCCCCATAAAAAAACACCCTTTCTGAAAGCATCCTCCTCTAAAAAGAGTGATTTAAACCTGTTGTCAAAACTAGGTTTTCAAAATTAGTTCTGACATCGTTTTCCCCTGTTGTAAAAATGTGCCTTAAAAAACACTACCTCTGTTCTCCATTAAAAAGGACTTTAAACAAGGACTTCAACCCATTAGTGAAAATAAACACGTGACCAAGTAATCAAGATTTAAAACCAGTCAGATAATACTAGGGAAATTGGTCATCTATCCCAAAAGAGACGTGACACGGTGCCTACCTCTTAAAATTGTTGGTCACTTTAATTAAAATATACAATTAATTGTTCAGTCTACTAGTTTAAAGAAACATGGTACCAATTTTTCAATCTTCAAATCTAATGATATTAATCTATGCTATTCACACAATCATTATTGAGTACCCATATTTTGAGATTCAGTATTTTAGGTCAAATCTTGAATATTCCCCTCTTTGGCAATAAGATATTTTCTGTGGCTGCTAACATTTTAACAATAAACTTGGTGACTTAAGGGACAAGAATATAATCTAGACGTTATTAACCTCTCTCAGCATTAGCAGAACATTAATAAAATACTTGCCCTTTAACAGTCTGCCAATGAAAAGCCTTCTTTATTCTTCCTTCTTTTATCTTTTGCATTTTGGAATTACATTCAGATATTCCTGTTTACCTCCTCCCACACATTTATCTGACTAATGGCTGGTATACACCTAGTACAAATTGTTCATGCTTGCATTTTCAGATACTCTGTATCTTTCATTCCAAATACATGTGTCCCTGAACTCTGTTATAAAGATGGGCATTAGCACTAGGAAATCTATAAATAGCAATGCTCAGATAAAATAAGCTATTTTATTTTTCAGTTTTATTCCTATTACTCTGGTAATTTTCATTTTGAAAAACATTGCTGTGGAATGTTACATGTCACCTAGGTATCCTTTTATTCTCAGTTTTTCTGATGGGGGGTCTAGAATATTACTGACTAGGATAATTAATGTACAATTACCTTTAGTTAATTATGCCATCTAAAATATGTTTATATGATAAGGATTAAGGTTATGCATCCTTCCATTATGATTATTCATATACATGTTTGTTTATATAAGGCTTAGCTTAAATTGGAAAATGTAGACAAACCAAATACATTGAAGACTACAAATTCTTTGGTTTTACTCAGTTTACAAGATCCCAAAGTTACAGTGTTCCTTATATGAGTCTTGCTGAAAGAGGGTGAAACCAATAGAGCAAAAAGAGAGCCTCAGACTCCTTGACTTCAAAAGTCATCAGACCAGAATGAATCACATTTCTGAGAAGGAAGCTTAATCTAAAAGTCGATAGCTCTACAAATATGAGCCTAAACAAAAACAAACAGAGATACCTTGAAACTTCCTTCATATTCTCATTTGTTGCACCAAGCGAAAGAAGCCACACATGATTCTACAGATCATGGTGAAGCTGTGTGCCCTGGAAATGGTTAATCTGATTTGTATTTTGGACTGAAGATGAAAAAGGGAAAGGAAGTGTCTCTATCACATGTGTAACCTACTCCAGAGACACATTTTTTTCTACTAGTTTGAAGACGATTGTGGTGGATTTGGCAGCTTTGTCATTTCCATTCCATGCCATTGGATACAAATATGAGGATTTCTTGGTGCTTCCTGCTTCCCATTTTCCCCTATTATACACATGTATCCTTTATACATTTTAAATGCCATTGATAGATTTTAAATGTTGAAAATGTTCTTTACTACGAAAAACAAAGTAGAAGATAGCGCTTGATACTCTTGCTATAGATGAAGGACCCATCCTACCTCTAAATGCAATTAATTTGTAAGAGACGAACTTCAATCATCTTAAATTATGCCCCCACAGATTCCGCCAAAAATTCTGAAATAATTTTATACACTCCTATAAAATCATCAATTTCATCATAATTTGAACTTGAATCATCCTCTTCACCCCTTCTAGAAGTTCAGTGAAAAAAATTATAACCAGAGGAGCTGAACTTGAGGTTCTTTTCAACTCTGTAGACGTTTACTGACTTTCCAAAGGAAAAGGGGTAGAAGATTCACTTGTTGGGAGAAAAGAAAAAGAAAACATACTCTTAGATATATTAGATAAGGAGAATTTATTCACAGTTTGGTTTTCCTGGTGGAAAAGATGTTTTCAGCCATATAAATGAGATAGCCCCACGGTAATAATTACATACATTACTAAAAGCTTCTAGCTTTTCCGGCAAAGCTGCTACATAGAAACAGAAGGTTTTGGTATGACCAGTTTGAAAACTGTCCAATTTCTAGCCATTTCTATGACTATAAAATGACACCTTATTATTCTTTCTGTAGTCAGAAATGTGGAGAGATTGGCCGGGCACGGTGGCTCAAGCCTGTAATCCCAGCACTTTAGGAGGCCGAGATGGGCGGATCACGAGGTCAAGAGATCGAGACCATCCTGGCTAACACGGTGAAACCCCGTCTCTACTAAAAAATACAAAAAATTAGCCTGGCGAGGTGGCGGGCGCCTGTAGTCCCAGCTACTCGGGAGGCTGAGGCAGGAGAATGGCGTGAACCCAGGAGGCGGAGCTTGCAGTGAGCTGAGATCCGGCCACTGCACTCCAGCCTGGGCGACAGAGCAAAACTCCGTCTCAAAAAAAAAAAAAAAAAAAAGAAATGTGGAGAGATTTACTTCCACACACACTAACCTAAGGTTGACAGCCTCTGCACTGCAAATATCATAAAGCAACTTAAGGACGTAAGCATTATGGAACACTAATGGAGCCTGAAGAGTTTAGAATAAATCTCATGCTCCCTGAATTAAGTCTATCCTCATCTAAGAAAGCAAACTAGTAGAGTTCCAATTGCAGCCACTGGATATGATAGTTGCATAGGTTTTCTATAATTGCCGGTAATTGTTACCCTCAAAACAAAAAGTGGGCATCTGTTGAATACCAAACATATGGGCACATAGCCACATCCAAGACCAATTGCAATGTCAACTTCTAGTTTGTGCCAAATAGTTGGACCTGCCTCTTCTTTCAGGACTAGTGTGCATAATATTAATTTTCTACTATGTAGATTTCATTTAAGATGATCCATGAAATGGCCATTAATTTTTTCATGAACATCTAGAAAGTAAGAGCATTTTAAAAAGATTTTCTGTTTTTAATATTAGTTTTAGGTAGAGCAAAGTACTTTTCAATGCAACAAAATTCTGCATGGATTTGTCTATGAACTTTCTTTTTCTGGGAACATTTATGGGATCCTCAGCAGGATACATGATCCCCAAAGGTTAAGAACAACTAGCCTGAACTTTTGCCATATGTTTGCTCTGCCTTCTGGTATTTGCTCTTCCTGTGTGCCTGTAGTTTGACCCCCTGCAGGTCCTGATCTTCATTATTCACGTAGGTCTTGACTCTAGCCTGCCTTATAGCTCATGTTCCCTCCGTACCTGCTCTGGCCTCACCTCTGGCCTCCTATCCAAAGCTTTGTCTTGGCCTGCCCTGCTCTGGAAGCCCTCAGTACCACCACCTAACAAGCACTGTTTTACATTAAGCAGATTTTTTTTTTTTTCATTGAAAACATGACCTTTATTTTCACAAGTTAAATTTACAGGTAATAAATAATAATGGCACCTCAAAGACACACTAACTTTCACTTACGAAGAAATAGATTGTAAATTGCTTTCTCTGGTACTATAAATGATATTAAATTTTCCTGAAAGAATCAACTTCTTTTTCAGACCAATGAATATTTTCATCCACTGAATATTTGTATATACAATTCATCATTAAGTCCAGCATATCTCAATACTGATTTACCATCTAAACAAACATATATACTCAGTGTGTAATACCATGAATTTTTAAATTTAATTTTGGTTTCATTAATAAAGTGTTGTGTTAGATAAGATTTGACTATGTAACTATACACTCTATGTTTTTTATTATAAACTCTATGTATTTTAAGCTAACTGATCCCATTTAATATGAATCTATCTACCTTGGCAATAATCTTAAATAACATTAAGTGTTCTTCACTGAACACACGTTTCAAATTTTTTTCCCACATTTAATCATTTTGAACACTTCACTGTGTTTTTCAGTGACATACAGGATATTAATTTACTTTAGTTGACAGTGACATTCTGAATGAGAATCATGCCCTGCCTCATTTCTTTCATTAAACTGCAATTTCAAGTGTCCTCATTACTTTCTATTCTTAACAAATAAAACTGTTAATGTTCCAAGTGATAAAATTCTCACTCAAATCATGATTTAATAAATGCATTAGAATGAAATGGAAATATCTAATGATATAATATTTCAATTAAGTTCTGAAGACAAAATTGAAAACAACTCATAAAACAATTTATATTTTGTTTCAAACATTAAAAATCCAGTATTTCTAAAAATTCTGCATTTTCCCTACCTTGACATCAAAATCCTGTCTGATAGGAAAAATATCTTATTTTTACTAAGCACCTAGGACAGTCCCTATTATGCAAATACACACTCATGCATGTAGCCAATCCCCTTAATCATGCATTCTGAAATGAGAGGCCTGGCTAATTGGAATGCTTGCTGGAGAACAGATGGGGCACTGGTGTTGAGACTCTATCTTAATTTATTGTCCTGGGGTTTTCCTAATTACCTACTTAATTGGCACAGCCACGCCACTTTGAAATAATAATGTACAGCTAATTATCACCGATTTAAGCTTGCTAATAGCTTATTCTTACCAGCTAACTTCAAGAAATCAAGCAGAGAGCAGGAACTGCCACAGGGAAATCACTCAGCCTGGCCTGCTTTAGACAACTATATGAGTGCAATGTCCTTTACAGCTGTGTTGATTTGGTCTCTGCCCAAAAAGGCAAAATTGTGATGCTTTGCTGGCTGTTTAAAGGAGCAGTAGCTCTTCCTTACTTTGCTCAACTTTGGAGACCTCCGTAACTGGTATGTATCAATCACTCAGGATCTTCAATGTGCACATTATTAGCATGCTGTATAAACAGAAGTAAACTGGGGAAATTGAATCAGGACAATTACATCTCCAAAATAAAAGAATCCAACTCTATGATTTAGTTCCCCTCTTTCCAAGCTAGAAGAAGACTCACAATGTCCACAAATGAGCTTAGCACAACTCTTATCCTGGAATAAGGAAATCTTCCTTCTTCAAATGTTAGAAGCAAAACAAGGAAAAAGCAATGGATTTAACAGAAGGGACCTCTGTGAAATGAATATAGAAAAACAGAGGGAAAAAAAAGACAAAACAAAATGGTTAGGAACTTGGGAATATTAAGAGATTTCTCTATCCTCAGGAGGGGATACTGTAATACTGCCTTCACTTACTCTCATTCTGCATTTATTTTAGGTACCTTTAAAAATTCAAGTATCTCTAGGTCAGATTCCCTAGAAGCAGTGCCTGAGACAGTAATCAGTATGCAGGCAACTCATGAGGGAGTGCTCTTAGGTAAAAGGGAGCAAGGGAAGCAAGGGCAGGTGTAGCGGAAGGAGCTAAGTGGGGATGTGGGCTCAGCTTCAGCCAGATACCACAGGGAGCACTGAAGCATGCATTTCACCATGTTTGGTCCCACCCGTTAAAGCAAGGGGCAAGCCTCTTCTATCCCTGTGTCAGTCAGTCATTGCCTGTGAGCTGCTGCCACGAGCCTGAGGTAGGTGGGAGTCTAATCCCTTTCTACACGTGGATGAGATGGGTGAGAGGCAGTCTCCAAGATAACTCCCCACAGTTTTATCCCTCATGCCTTTGCATAGTCCCCTTCTACACTGAAGAGGGCTGACCTGTGTAACCTATGGAATATTGCAAAAACAATAGTATGTGATTTCTGAGGCCAGCTCATAATAAGACGGCAGCCTCTGCCTTGCTCTCTGTTAGATTTCTTGTCCTGAGAGAAGTCAGCTACAATGTGAGGACACTCAGGCAGTCCTATGGAGAGGTCATTGTGACAACAAACGGAGGCCTCCCACCAACAGCCATGTGAGCAAGCAATCTTGGGAGATGATACTCCAGCCCCACTTGAGCTTTCAGATGACCACAGTCCTAGCTGCCTTCTTGACAGCAATCTCTCTAATGACCCTGAGCATGAACCCCACAACTAATTAGCTCCCAAATTCCTAACAGAAAATAGTACAATAAATGCTTATTGCTGGTTTAAGCCACTACATTTTGGAATGATTTTTTAGATAGCAATAGGTAAGAAACACCAATGGCTCCTATTTGTTGAAGGCAATTTCCCAGAGACTAGAGCAGCTGTGAGTTGGTACACAGCAGCCAGGAGGCAGGTAAAAGGGCCAGGTGAAGAGGATGTGAGTAGGGCCAACAGCAGCACCCACAACCTTAGTTATTTCTCATCTTATATTTGTTCCACTAAACTTTCCATACCACTTAGACACAACGTGTAATGTTATGAACTTAATGATGGCTTAGTCATGAACTTAATGATGGCTTAGACATTTTCATTTTTAAAATGTTACTTGGCAGCAATGTATAATTCAAGACCTCATGAAAATATTCTTCAAAAATGAAGATGTCTGCAGACAAATGAAAGTTGAAAAAATTCATCGCCTGTAATAATCAGCAAAAGCTATACTAAGGCTAAAGCAAAAAGATTCTATATAAACACATGAAACTGGAGGAAAAAAAGCACCAGAAAGGACAAACTGTGTGAGAATAAGTATTGACTATATAGCAGTAGTTGTCCTGGGGGTTGTGAAAATATTGGTAAGAGTCAGCTATTTGCTGGTAAAATAGCATAAAAAATGGGAAGAGTGTAATGGAGTGAAACTATCGTAAGTTTCTTATATTGTTCAATGAAGTAGTAAAAGTTATAATTTAGACACTAAACATTAAAAATGCATATTGTGATCTCTATAATAACCATTGGAGAATAAAGAAATACAAATTTAAAAAGTTATAAAAGGATAAAAATAATAAACGTGTTAAACTCAAAAGAAGGCAAGAAAGGAGGACTTTTTTTAAAAGGCATGAAGTAAAGCAAAAACAAAGAGCAAGACATCAGTCTTAAGCCCAACTACCTTCAGGATATTGTATATTTCTGTATACAAAAGGATTAAACATTCCAATGATAAAACAAAGACTGATTAATCATCACTTAATAAATACTGTTGGCCTACACCCAAAAAAAGGTAGCTAGTTAAATTAGTTATAAGTCAACCATGGTTATGCTGAGGCTTAGAACACAACACCCCAAAATATATCTGTAGGAGACCAGAACATGCCACACCAAAATATAACTTTTTGTCATCTTGATTACTTTGAACTGGTTATTTTGAGAACTGAAGACACAGGAAATGCTCTGAAAACCTGCTCTTTTGTAAAAGAAGTTTACATCTATAAAGAAAATTTTCCTTAGTAAAGGTATCTGAATCAGGAAGAGAACTTCCAGGAGACCTAGTTTGTCTTTATCACCAGTGCGAATTTTACCTGCGTAACAATGCAAATTTTATTTCCTATCCCTTTCCTCCACTCACGCTCTCAATAGTTTGTCTTCACTGCCCCCCAGAAGATCCAACCGTGTATTCCTTTCTTTAGCTCTAGATGCTATATAAGCTTCAATTACCTGGCCTTTCCTTAAGCCCCATATTTTTGTGGGACTCCCATTCCTATATATGTAATTAAAATCATTTTTCTATTAATCTGCCTTATATTAACTTAATTTGTACCCCAGCTAAAGAATTTCAGAGGGTGGAAGGAAACCATTTTCCCCTTCCAGACAATTATATTAACATTACCTCAAAAGAATAGGTTGAATACTGGAAGACTAAAATATAAATTACATTCTTCCTCTGTCATGAAGTCCTGAAATAATTTTTTTAAGTTAGGGTGCCATAATTCTAACATAATTTTAAACAACAAAATTTTCATAATATACTAAATCTAAAATATAAACTACGACAATATAATTTGAAAAGGTTATGCCTCATTTATAATATAAAATACATTTTTAATTTTTGGCAAGCATAGAATAGTGTTTATTTTCATTTATGTTGGCAAAGACACTGATGGATTTTACAGTTCCTATTTTTTCAGCTATTACAGAAACTAAATTAAGCTATGGAAACTGCTAAATTATTTTGTTTCATAGCTTTCCTTTAATGGTTTTGGCTTGGTTTAAATTTACAGAAAGTAGTTTCTGCTAGAGGCATTCTCTTGGGAATTACTCAAAGTAACTTTTAAAAAGGATACGTGAGAGAAACTATTGTTAAACAAATATTACAGGCCATTGTTTTGAACTGAACTCTTGCACTAGGCCTCAACAGACCAGACTAAACCAAAATGGAATCAGTCACGCTACATGCCATATCATCAAACTGAAGCTTTAAGGAAACAGATCCCAAAACAGACCAGTTTTTCCTAAAAACAGGAGATTCCAGGAAATCTGGGTCATTGTAATAAGGAATTCCTGTCTGCTTTAACTCTTTCAAAAAGTAATCTGAGACACAGTCTCGCTCTGTAGCCCAGGCTGGAGTGCAGTGGTGCGCCATCTAGGCTCACTGAAAGCTGCGCCTCCCAGGTTCATGCCATTCTTCTGACTCAGCCTCCCGAGTAGCTGGGACTACTCTCAAAAAAAAAAAAGAAAAAAAAAGAAATCTGAAGTAACCTGATGTTAACCAATCAGTTATTTTATTTTATTGTTTCCTATTGTTCTGTTTTCTCGTTTCCACCTTACAAAACCCACTGTCCTGAACTTGCCCAATGGGAGTTTTCATTCCATTTTCTGGAATAGAGACTTCTCTGATTCATGAATCCCAAATAAAAGCCAATTATATCTACAACTAAATTTGTTGTAATTTTTTCTTTTAACACGATTGTGGATATACAGCTAATTAATAAAACTAATTTAGAAAATATTAATTTATTTTTTACTTCCCTTTTATATGAATTACACAAAGCAGTGGTTTTGTTAATAATTTGGATGTTTTTCTTGCCTATGTTTTTCAGTAATCTTTCCTTTTATTTTAATTAATGGGTTATAGAAGGAAATCCAAACAAGTCAACAACTGTTCTCGGTCATTTATACTTTATCTGTATGTGGATGGTCACTGTATCTACAATACACTATAATAAAAAATGATCTACATTCAACATACGAGATGGCAAAAAAAAGATTATTGAAAAATTGAGTATTAGTAGCTTTCACAAAAATTTTGACAAGGGAATTTGAACTACTTTTTAATTAGAAGATCATTATTTTAAAAAACACTTTTCATCTAAACTTTAAAATAATTGTGTGTGTTAATATGTATGCATATATAAATGTACCTATTATTTTCTCAGATACAGAAAGTTCAGTTAAGCATATTCCTCAACTCCTGCCATACTATCACAATTTACCCTTGCACATTCCTGCTTTATTATTTTATTATCTCCCCTTTCCTTTCTATAACTACTCATTCTAATGTATATAATATAAATACTCTGCTATATCCTATCCTTGAAAATATATGCTGATTTTATTTAATAATGTTTTTAATTCATATAATGGCATTGTACTATTGTTCTCATTCTACGCAATCTGTTTTCTCTGTAATCACAGTCAGATTTTTTGCTGTATGAAAATGTGTTCATTGCTTCTGACTGCTTCATAATGTTCCAAAGTCTTACATTTTACTTTTCTATTTTCCCTAGATGTGGATAGTTTGCTTCTAACACTCAGCTATCACAGATAATCAAGAATGCCTCCTCTGGGTATAAGGAGGTTTCCTTAGGACACATTCTAAGTCAGAGACTCTAGTGCATAGGGTATGTGAGTTTTTCCAGGTACGGCAAAAGGAAGCTGCACCAGTGCGCACAATGATCATCCACACAGAAAACCTAATATGGTCAAAAGACCCACCATTAGAAACAGAGTTCAGAAAAATAGCCAATTATAACATTCTCCTAATATCTTTGTTCAAATCAATCTATATAGTCAATATAACTCCAATTGAAATCCAACAAAATGATATAAAATATATTTTGAAAACTGAATTTCAAAATATCTAAGAGAATTTTGAAAATGAGAGTAAATATAGTGATTTACGTTACAAGATTTTATAAAATCCTTCAAAGCAAAAGCAATTGCAAAAACAAAAATCAGTAAAAATCTGCAGAAAACAACTACTGACTTATTAACAGACAGTAGGCCAGCATAATTACATGAACTTAGAATGAGTATGAGGTGAAAGAACAGAACACAAAGGGGGAAAGGATGGATAATTTCAGGGTTTGTTGGGGAAATTGGATCAGAATATGGAATATTTGACTTGGAACCTTACCTTATAACATATATACAGATATATTCTCTATGTATTGTGCATTATAAGAGAAAAAACCATAGAGCTAGTAGAAAAAATATAGTAGAATATATTTTTTAGTTGATGCAGGCAAGAAATTTTAAACAAAAAAGAAAACTTGATAAACTTGATATCAAAGTTAAGAATTTAACATAGATCATCTTAGACTAAGTGACTAATCACTTAACTTTTATTTTATTTTACATTAAATGAACTATTTTCTTAGATAAAAAATGTTCTCAATGTCTAAAAGGAACAAATTAATATATGAATATAAAAAGGAACTTCTACAAATAAATACATTTAATTTGAAAAAAAAATCTAGTAGAAAACCCAGCTAACACAGAAAAGAAAACTCAGATAAAACAGAAAAAAAGATAGAAATATGGTAATGCATTTTTCAAAAACTATAGTTAATGTTAAGAGTGATAAGAGAAAATAACTCATCCATGAAACAAGAATGGGGTGTGACTTTAAACAAAGACCAATGAAAAATATTTGGAAATGAAAGATATGAAAAGAAACATCACTTTATTCACCACCAAAGGACCAAGGGAATTCAGTCTTTCACCCAGTTCCCAGTTCACAGTTTCAAAGCACCTTGACTGATGGCTGGGATGCCTTGAGAAAGAACCTTGCATAAGCACAACCACTACATAATATAAATCTTCCTCCATCCATTCCCTACAGGGACCTGTGGCTATTTTGCTTCCCGGAATTATTAGACACTAGCTCTAATAATGTTACTTTTTGCACAATGATTTTTTTATCCTGAGACTTTGCTGAAGTGGCTTATCAGCTTAAGGAGTTTTGGGCTGAGACAATGGGGTTTTCCCAAAGACCCAGAATACCATTATCCTGTGAGTCTAAATAGAGGTTTACAGAGGTCAAATGAAAATCGAGTTTTAGGCTCAGTCTGTCTCACATTGGGACATTCAGTCCACAGACCGACCCTGTAGTTATTTCACACTCCTAAACACAGACTTGAACTAGATATACTGACCCATTGCACAATTCCCATACTGAGTCCCCAACTCAGGGAGTGAACACCAAATTGAAATTCCTGAAATTCAGGCCAATATCCCTGATGAACATCGATATGAAAATCCTCAATAAAATACTGGCAATCAAATCCAGCAGCACATCAAAAAGCTTATCTACCACAATCAAGTCACCTTCATCCCTGGGATGCAAGGCTGGTTCAACATATGCAAATCAATAAACATAATCCATCACATAAAAGAACTTATGACAAAAACCACATGATCAACTCAATAGATGCAGAAAAGACCTTCGATAAAATTCAACATCTCTTCATGTTAAAATCTCTCAATAAACCAGGTATTGATGGATCATATCTCAAAATAATAAGAGCTATTTATGACAAACCCACAGCCAATATCATACTGGATGGGCAAAAGCTGGAAGCATTCCCTTTGAAAACTGGCATAAAACAAGGATGCCCCTTCTCAACACTCTTATTCAACACACTATTGGAAGTTCTGGCCAGGGCAATCAGACAAGATAAAGAAATAAAGGGTATTCAGATAGGAAGAGAGGTAGTCAACTTATCTCTGTTTTCAGAGGACATGATTCTATATTTAGAAAACCCCATTGTCTCAGCCCAAAACTCCTTAAGCTGATAAGCCATTTCAGCAAAGTCTCAGGATAAAAAAATCATTGTGCAAAAATCACAGGCATTCCTATACATCAACAATAGACAAGGAGAGAGCAAAATCATGAATGAAATCCCATTCACAATTGCTACAAAGAGAATAAAACACCTAAGAATATAGCTAACACGGGATGTGAAGGACCTCTTCAAGGAGAACTACACACCACTGCTCAAGGAAATAAGGGAGGACAAAAACAAATGGAAAAACATTCCATCCTCATGGATATGAAAAATCAATATAGCAGGCCATGCCCAGTGGCTCACGCCTGTAATCCCTGCACTTTGGGAGGCTGAGGTGGGCGGATCACAAGGTCAGGAGTTTGAGACCAGCCTGGCAAACATGGTGACCCCATCTCTGCTAAACACACAAAAATTAGCCAGGTGTGGTGGTGCATGCTGTAATCCCAGCTACTCGGGAGGGTGAGGCAGGAGAATTGCTTGAACCTGGGAGGTAGAGGTTGCAGTAAGCCGAGATTGCACCACTGCACTCCAGCCTGGGTGACAGAGTGAGACTTTATCTCAAAAACAAAACAAAACAAAAATTGTGAAAATGGCCATACTTCCCAAAGTAATTTATAGATTCAATGCTATTCCCATCAAATTACCCTCGACATTCTTCACACAATTAGAAAAAACTACTTTAAATTTCATATGGAACGAAAAAGAGCCCATATAGCCAAGACAATCTTAAGCAAAAAGAGCAAAACTGGGAGCATCAAACTGCCTGACCTCAAACTATAGTACAAGCAACCAAAACAGCATGGTACTGGTACTAAAACAGATATATAGACCAATGGAACACAGCAGAGACCTCAGAAATCACACTTCAAATCTACAACCATCTGATCTTCACCAAACCTGACAAAAACAAGCAATGGGGAAAGGATTCCCTATTTAATAAAAGGTGTTGGGAAAACTGGCTAGCCATATGCAGAAAACTGAAACTGGACACCTTGCTTACACCCCATATAAAAATTAACTCAAGACAGATTAAAACTTAAATGTAAAACTCCAAACCATAGAAACACTAGAAGAAAACCTAGGCAATACCATTCAGGACATAGGCATGGCCAAAGACTTCATGACAAAAACACCAAAGCAATTGCAACAAAAGCCAAAATTGACAAATGGGATCTAATTAAACTAAAAAGCTTCTGCACAGCAAAAGAAACTATCATCAGAGTGAACAGGCAGCATACAGAATAGGAGAAAATTTCCGCAATCCACCCATATGACGAAGGTCTAATATCCGGAATCTGCAAACTTAAATTTACAAGAAAAAAAAAATCAAAAAGTGGGCAAAGGATATAAACAGACACTTCTCAAGAGAAGACATTTATGCAGCCAACAAACATACGAAAAAAAGCTCAACATCACTGATCATTAGAGAAATACAAATGAAAACCACAATGAGATACCATCTCATGCCATTCAGAATGGCGATCATTAAAAAGTCAGGAAGCAACAGATGCTGGAGAGGCTATAGAGAAATAGGAACACTTTTACATGGTTGGTGGAAGTGTAAATTAGTTCAACCATTGTGGAAGACAGTGTAGTGATTCCTCAAGGATCTAGAACAAGAAATGCCATTTGACCCAGCAATCCCATTACTGGGTATATACCCAAAGGATTATAAATCATTCTACTATAAAGACACACATACACACGTATGTTTATTGCAGCACTATTTACAATAGCAAAGACATGGAACCAATACAAATGTCCATCAGTTATAGACTAGATAAAGAAAATGTGGTACATATACACCATGAAATACTATGCAGCATAAAAAGGAATGAGACCATGTCCTTTTCAGGGACATGGGTGAAGCTGGAAGCCATCATCCTCAGCAAACTAACAGGAACAGAAAACCAAACACCACATGTTCTCACTCCTAAGTGGGAATTGAACAATGAGAACACATGGACATAGGCAGGGGAACAACACACACCAGGGTCAGTCATGGGGTGTGGGGCAAGGGGAGGGAGAGCATTAGGACAAATAGCTAATGCATGCAGGGCTTAAAACCTAGATGACAGGATGATAGGTGCAGCAAACCACCTTGGCACACATACACCCATTTAACAAACCTACACTTTCTGCACTTTTATCCTGGAACTTAAAGAAAATAAAATAAAGGAAAAGAGAAATAAAATGAACCACCTAAAAGTTGAGCTGAACACAATAAGAAAAAAGAAATTCCTCTCCTGACAAAAATACTAAAATGAAAATGTATCATATACCTGTGGAATTGCTGAGATTAGGGCCACTTCAAAAACATGAAAAAAATACAGTGGTGGTGATTCCTAACACCTCGCTACTTACCTCGCCTGTTTGGCTGGTCTGTGCACACTGAGACGGACTTGGAGAAGGTTGGCTTATCCTAAACAGAGTCAGAGGGTGACTCCAATTACAGATGTTCCTTTATACGTGGTGACTACTTGGGCAAATCCAAATATGTCCTGATACCTGCTATGCAGCTAATGATTTGGCAAATTATTTTACCTCCTTATCAATTAGTAACGACAATTGGAAATAATTCACTTTTAGCTGGCAAGGACTCCTTCACTGTTAGACCTCAAAAACTCTCCCAATCCATGGCAAACAGGAGCCTTGATTATCTAGATATCCTGTAGGACATAATGCTGACAATAAAATATGGATCACTTCATCCCAAATGTCTTAGTAGAAATATGTGTGCCTCTGTGGTGAAAAATATTGACATTTCAAGTGCTTGACAATTCAACAATGTTTCTACATGTGGCCTGGATGTTACTGGGAAATTGTTCTTATATAAAAGGAAAATTTCTGCACCTAAGATAACCTAAAACTCAGGAAGAGATACAATGCTTTTTAGCTTCCTTTACATACTAGAAAAAAAAACATATTATACATTTTGGTGTGTTGCTCTAGTCCATTCACAGAATAGCCCCAAAGAGCTTTAATATGAGAAAGAAAAGGCTCTGTTGCTTACACATTTGCAAGGTGCTCTGATGGTGAGTCCAGATGACCTTGTTTACTTATTCAGTGGTATCTGAAGTTTCATGGCTGGGTGGGTTAGTTGGTTGTTTGGTTAGTTGCTTTGCAATTGAGCCCTGGTAGAAACTACACACTTGGCCATGACCTAGCAAGTGACTGTGCAACCTGAGATTGCCATGATGAACTAAGTACTATTTGATCTGCCAGGCTGTAAGACTAGGCTTAAATAGAAGTAATTACAACCAAATGGAAGTGATCTATTGGAAATCAGGCTCAAGCAGGTAGAGAAAGAACAAGGCACATGAAAAAGTAGCCCAGACTCAGCACCTACTCCTGCTACATGACCCACCTATTTCAATGGAAATTTAGAACATCATGGGGAAAAATAAGTTGATGAGGGATACATAAAATTCAGAATTAGTTTGTAGAGAAACCTGCACAATAAATAAGCAACAAGCAGAAATATAATGCCATGGCAATGAAGCCCCACTAAAGAGTGGAAATAAAAAATAGCGTAAAATTGAAATGCATAAGTGGACTCGTGTACAGTTCCTATGGTTGTTCACTCCGTGTGGCAGGAGACAAGCATGTGATGGATCTACGCTCATTCATGGACAATGGCTCATCATAGCTGGACGGTCAGGGACATCAAAATAATGAGTTTGCAAGATTAGTGACAAGAAGGTCTATTCAGTGGCCAGGATAGATACTTTTAAAAACTTTCACTCGTCTGAGCCCCCTTATTGTTCCTGAGCCAGTTTGTAACATTTCACCTGCATTGGTTTCATTTTGCTAGTGAATAGATGATATTAAAGGTTGGGTTTTGTTTTGTTTTCCAGCTGGGTTGTTTTGGTGGTGAAATACATCACCTTGAAGGACTTCCAATCTTCTGTAGCTGGGTTTTATTATACAAACACCCTAGACAAAATACACTGATTTCTCAAGTGCAAGAAATGATTGCTGATCATTGTAGGTGTTTAGATAAAAAGAACAGCTACTTTACATGTAAAATAAAACGCTAATTCTTTTTAGCTGTAGAAAATAGCCAGCAATAGCCCAGATCTTTATCCCATGCTTACAGCCCATCTGATGAGAGAATGTGGCAATTCGGTGTCCTATCCCAAAAAAGAAAGAAACAGATTTTAGATTATAGAAACGTTATGTGAAATACTTTATATATGAATTATTCATAGAGTATTATTAGAAATAATTATTTCATAAATGAATACAAAATTCTGAATTTCAGTCCAATTCAAAAAGTACTGACTTAGAATCTAGTGTTTGCCAGGACATACACTGACTGGTCAACTAGACACACACACAAATAATAATTTCCTCTAGTTTTAAGAGCTTTACCTCTTAAGCATCCATTATCAAGCAAAGGAACGCAAAACAAGGCCTGAATTTAACCTGTGGAATAATGATGCGCATAGTGGTAGAAATGTGAGTTAGCAAACCCTATGGGATGTTTATTATTTTGAATCAACAGATAACCATTTTTTGCATTTCATGTAAAAAGTATGAAAACTTCTTTTTATTAAACTTTTAAAAATATATGTTAAACATTCAGTAATACCTATCACATCATGTAAATCTATTATCTTTCTGTCTTTCACTCTCCAATACAGTAGCCACTAACCATATTTATAATTTAAAATTAACTAAGATTAAAAATTCAATCCTCAGTCACACTGACTGGCCACATTTTAAGTGCACGATGTCGCATGTGCCCAGGGCCCCTGATACGGCCTTCCATGTTATATTATCGAAATGTTCCATTATCACAGGAAGTTTTCTTGGTCTTATAAGTTGAACCTATCTTCCAAATTAATGGAACAGATGGAGCCACTGAATTTTAAAGTTAATGAATGTTGATCTTTTTTTTTCATCCATATTGCATTTTATTCTATTTAATTGAATATGTTCTATTCTGTTGTAAAATTAATGGCTTACTTTCTTTTCTCTTTCTGGTTGTAAAACAAATGTCTTACTTTCTTCTGTTGGCAAGCGTCTCTTCACTGTTCCTTGTAGTGGTCTTCATTCCATGCTTCTCTTTGCTCTGATCAAAAGAACAACGGGGGCTTTGTGTGGGTGTTCTTATGGGGCGGCCACAAATCTTATTTACCTTTTAAATAGAAAACATTAAAAGGCAGTTAGAAATCATGCTCCATCTTTCTGAGAATGTGATGTTCCGTAGAAGTCAAAACAATGACATGTTCTTGCTTTCACCTCAATATTAACCTTTAAAATAATATACAATGTTTGTTAGTTTTTCAAACAGAGGGAAGTAAATTATCTGTATAAAATGGCAATTATGATAAATGGACATCATGGACATTTATGTGGTATGCAGTATACATGTGCAAGATATGCCAAAATCAGATGACTATATTAATAAACTGACTTATTTATGTAATATTACTTTATCAAAATAGATATTATTTATGATTTATATGTATAACTAATCACATACTTGTCCTATGTTAAAATGAAATAATTTGCTATGGAATATGTGGTCCTTTTATAAATGAATTCTAAGGTCAAAAGCAAATATCTTTGTAGTTTTCTTCTTAAGGTCCTTTCTTAGAAATGACAATGAATATTAATATGAAGATCTCCTTTTATAATAGTTCTGCATCTTCTTTCTCAAACTGGTGTGATTTCAGGGTGTTATTACAGTACTTTTAAAAAACAATTTATCCCCATCGAAAACATACTGTTTCTTTAATACTTATCTAGCAAAGATATCTGTATAATTTACATAAGTATCATCGAAAAAAATTAAGTAATTACTTTACATGTAAAGCATCAAACAGATTTATATGATACCTCATATAATTGAAAAGGCAGAGTAATATAATTGGAAATACGTAAAAGCATTGCCTGGAATCAAGAGACTCTGGTTCTCATCCTAATTTTTCCTTTCTTCACACTGAGACCTTAAAAACGTAACAGAACCTCTTTGAATGCGATTTCCTAATGTGCACAACGAAGAAGTTAGAATAAATTATTCCAAAGTTCCCTTAAAGTTAGAGAGCTCGTTGATTTTCCATGTAATGAGTATGGAAGAAGCTATGTATCCATTTCATTTATTTTGCCCGTATTTCTTTCACTTTTAGTATTTGCAAAGCACATATATTAAATGTTATAATAGGGAAAATAGGAGTAACTAAAGTTTCTCCTAATAGAGCTTGTAATTTAAGAGGAAAGAAATAAAGGAATCCTTCTGACCATCAAAATGCAAGTTGTATGTGTCAAAAAAGTGCGACTGACAATGGATGTCCGAGAGAGGTGGGATCCTTGCCCGGTAGGGGTGATGGGTGAAGAAGGATATCAGCAAAGACTACCCTGGGAAAGGCTACTACCCATCGGGATGAGACTTGGAGCATCCATNGCAAAGACTACCCTGGGAAAGGCTACTACCCATCGGGATGAGACTTGGAGCATCCATTGAACCTGGATATGTTGAGGTTATTTCAGTTCAATCAAATTAAAAATAAATATCTGTTGTACCCTACTATGTTAGATGCTAGAGATACAAATATGAATAAGGCATGGCCTCACGTACACCGTTGGGATGAAAGTTACACAGGTAAAATAGCAATTGTCATATAACATGATAAGAGCAACCCATTACAAGGATGTCAAAACATTGTAACATATGGTTACAGCAACTACACTGTGCATTTGGAACAAGAAGTACATGCTGTGAGAAATGGGTGTAGCAAGAGGTAAGGCTGGTGTGAAAGACATAAACAAGCCATCGTATGACTTGGAGACTGAGCTAAAGGACTTGTGAGAGCAAATGGAACACAGGCAAAAAGATTCCAAGTGGGGAAAGTGCAGCTTCAGATTTCCACATCACAGCAGCCGTGCAGACGGAGGGAGAAGAGACGTCCTTCAAAAGGCCCATGGAAAATGTCAGGGCCCGAAGTCGGCAGAGAAGCTGTAAAATGGAAGAAGTGGATTTCAGAGATGCACAGGAGGGACAAGAGTAGCACTTGGAGATGGATTTGATAGAGAATTTTCTCAGAACAAAGAACAGTGATGATGGGCAGAGGAAAAGTCCTCAGAGGGTAGGTGTCAGAAAACATGAGGCTGACATGGACAATTGAAAAAGTTTTGCTTTGCTTGGAAAGGTGGGTTCATGGAAGATAATCATAAAAGGAAATTATATTTAAAGGGTAAGTTAGAGAAAAGATTTTGGAGGGCTTTAAACGCCAGGCTAAGGAGCTTTATTTTTTAGATAAAAGCTCCTGATGGTTGCTCAAAATGTAAAATGCCACAGCTGAAATTTAGTAAATGCATGAGGCTGCATTGCAGAAGTTGGACTAGAGAGAGAAAACTATTAAAGGCAAGTAAACTGTTAATAGACTCTTCAAGCAGTCCTGAATAAGAAATTTTAATTTTGAACTGCAATAGTGACAGTGTTCATGAGTTACAGATAGAAGAGAGGCAAAGTCAACAGGGCTGGGCAAATGATTGACAGAAGCAAAAGAAGCATAAAGACAAGGTGGTAAAAGACTCAAAGTGAATTTCCACTTTGAAAAGTAGCGATAGTAAAGTATAAATCTATTAGTAAGGTGCTAAATTATTCACAAAAATGGAGGAAAGTATGTTCGCTATAGGTTCATCAACAACTCCTAGTAACAAGAACCCAGGGAAGATGATCTAAGTTGATAGTGTTTTTAAGTGGATAGAGTAAGATTATTTGACCACACCACAGGACAGTTTGAAATAAAGAAGCAAAGAGAAAGGGAAACAGAATCTGCAATCACGATCCAGTATGCCTTGCCATAGGGTTTGAGGCGAGTTATGGAACTTCTATGTATCTTAGTTTTCTCGTCTTTGAAACTCAAGAAAATAAAACTACTTTGAAGTTATGAGTTCAGAGAAATCTTATCTCATCCTGTCCCTCCCTCATCAGACCTCAGATTGTAACTGCTATTGACCATGTTTCCAAGCAAGGCGGACGGAGAGCTGAAAAATACCAGCCTCGCAACACCTTTATCCCCATTATCATCTTTGCAATTATTTTTTCAAATACAAAAGAAAATGCTCTAGCCATAGACTTATAAGATATCTTTGATTGTATCCAAAGATACAAGCATATATAGCTGATTCTAATAAACGCAAGTAAATTTCAAAGCCCTTATATTTGTCGACTTGCTATGAGGGAGCTCAACTTCATACTTTATTGAAAAGAAAAGGAAAACCATCTGTTATCAGGACATTACCCTGTCACCTTAGCTCCCTTGAGGTGAGCCAATTTGGGTGGCACCTTTCAATACTAGTACCTTCTTGCTATTGAAAAAACCTTCACACTTATGTTGACAATTTTTCATCTTTGACTTATACTGCAATTTCCTTCTTAATTCTCCTCCCTGGTCTCTACCATTTTCCCCTGCAATCAGTCTGGAGTGTCTTGCAAAAAATTGTTTTCCTCCCTAATGCTTATCTACTCCGGCTTTCAGTTTCTTCCCAGGCTTCCCACTGATTTTCAAGTTCCCATTTCACCTTGAAATGACTCTCTTAGTTGCTCCTAGCCCATATCACTTCCACCGTTCTGATCAAGTTATTTGTTTCAACAACTGCTTGTCACTTAGCTGACTTTCTCCATTCTCACTGTAATCTTGGCACTACGTGCAAAAGCACAAACTTATCTTTGGAGCCTCCCCCATCTGTGCACTCAGTCTTATTCAAATCTTCAGACTTTCAAAGCTTTTTACAAAAAAACTTTGTAAAGAATAACTTAAATTGTTTATTTTCATTTGATTCACAAAGCAGAGCTTCTGTTTCTTTTTGTTTTTGTTTTTGTTTTCTTTCTTTCTTTTTTTTCCAGACAGGATCTCACTCTGTCGCCCAGGCTGGAGTGTAGTGGCGTTATCATGACTCACTGCAGCCTTGGACTTCCTGGCTCAAGCAATCCTCCCACCTTGGCCTCTAGAGTAGCTAGACTATAGGCACATGCCACCATGCCCGGCTTATTTTTTATCCCTTTTTTTTTTTTTTTTTGTAGAGATGGCATCTCACTATGTTGCTTGAGCTGGTCTCAAACTCCTGGCCTCAAGTGATCCTCCTACCTTAGCCTCCCAAAATGCTGGAATTACAGGCGTGAGACACCGTGCCCACCCCAGAATCTCTATTTCTTTTGCAATAGTACTTCCTTAATGTTTAATAATAATAATACAATTTGAAAAGCAAAAATGTTTAAAATATTACAAATTGAAAAGCAAAAAATGCTGAGGTAGTTCAAGTGATTATTAAGCAACCTGGGTTAGTGGAGGAGGCACAGGCTCACTTCACAGTCGCTTGTATGTAAAGGTAACTAATTGCTTTCCTTCAGGTCACATCTAGGATGCTTGGTGTTAACAGAGAGGCAGTTAAGAGATTACATAAGGCATGAGTCTGCATGTATGCTTGATAATAATAATGATACATAAAATAAGAAACAAGGTACTTTGTGGACATGTGTGCTATACTCCCTTACATTAAATAACTCACATTATTATACTAAAAGCTAATTTTAAACTATCCAGAAGAAATAGACTATTGGTAATTTTTTCAGTTATAGCAACAAATTTGAGTTTATTTCTCGTGTTCAATTCCCTTATGATTCTGAGAAATAGTTTCTAAAAGAGCTGGCTGATTTTAGGGGTAAAATCTGTTCCCACAAATCTGGTCTTTGTGTTGGAGAAGCTATTTCTTCAACACAGAGAGAAAGTCCATGATGTTAGTTTTATTCCAAAGAGGACAAATTTAGGAAGGTAGTAAGTTGGGCCAGGTCACTATGGGGGCAGAGGTAATGTACCAGATACATTAGATTTGGCTTTGATTTTTCAGACTATTATACTATATTAATAATTAATGGGCAAGGGAACAGAATTATCAGAGCCCTGTTTTAGAAAGATCTGTTATAGTCATTGCAATCAACAAAGACACCATTCCAATAGGTGAGGTAAGAGACTATTGGAATAAACTCAGAACCAGTGAAATAAGAGAGGAAAAGGGGAAGCTCCTTTATGAGTGCAATGAATGGTATTTGACTAGGGCTTGACTCCCTATACAAGACAAGAAAGAAGAAGTTAAAGCTCTTGGTGGTTTTAAACATAGTAATCAGGATGATTACAGAGCCAGACACTGATAGATGGAAGTTAGAAGGTAGAACAAGTTTAGTTTACGGTGTACCTGTTTTTTGGAGGGAGAGATTAATTCTCATTTTGAGCTTTAATTGTGAGGTAATTTCTAAAACACAGCTCTAAATAATAGATTGGAGATCAAAACCAAGTTAATGAATAGAATCGCATGCATAGAGCCAATAGTTAAACCCATGCAAATAGATGAAATCATAAAATGTACATAAAATGTAAATGTTAGAAGGAAAATCAGATGCAGGAGAAAGAGAATTCATGTAATATACTGTCCCCATCCCACAAAAAAGGAGGAGGAGAAAAGCTTTTACTATGTTGCTACATTTGTATCAATAGAAATGAAAAAAGTAAATAAAAATAAGTGATTACAGGTCGGGCGCAGTGGCTCACTCCTGTAATCTCAGCACTTTGGGAGGACAAGGTGGGCAGATCACAAGGTCAGGAGATCGAGACCATCTTGGCTAACACGGTGTAACCCCGTCTCTACTAAAAATATAAAAAAAAATTAGCCATGCGTGGTGGCAGGTGCCTGTAGTCCCAGCTACTTGGGAGGCTGAGGCAGGAGAATGGCATGAACCCAGGAAAGGCTCCGTCTCCAAAAAAAAAAAAACAAAAAACAAAAAACAAAAGTGATTACAAAATATTATGCTCTAAAACTATGGAACAACTGCCATCCAAATAGTAGATATGCTACATTCAAGGTACAAATAATTCCATAAGCCAGGTATGGAAAACATATAAAAGTTGTGACCATAACACCACTTTTAAAACACTAGTACATTCTAGCATTGCAACAAGGAATATTTATAGGAGGTTATAAATTATTAAGACTCCATTAAGCACTGCCCCAGTTCTTGGGGAAAACCAAATAAAGCAATGTTAAGGTCGAGTAAGAGAGGAAACACATACTATCTCTGCTTGGCAAGGATTAGAGGTATGTTTACGCTATGGTTAGCAAAGAGTAAAGAAGGTCTTCTGTAAAAGTGTTTACTTGGAGGCATGGATCCTTTCCATTTTCCACAAGTTGCTTCTCCATACGGATTTCTGCTACACATTGTCATAAATTTTCCCATTCTAACTCATATTATATTTTGAATTAAGGAAAAGAATGAGGAAGAGGGAGAGGAAGGGAAATACAGGGAGAAGCAGAAGCATATTTTAATAATCTCCTATTGACACCACTGTGAACAGAATCTTGAGTCCACGTTGCTATTTTTGCATGCCTATATATTAAACCACCAGAGGGCGCTTCTGCATTTCATTCCTATTCATAATTATTAATTAAACTGACTGTGTGGGTGGATTTAAAGCATTTAGTTTAGGACTCTGGAAAATCCAACTTGTAGGCCAAAGTGACAAGTGTTTAGATACAAGAAATCTTCGGAAAAATCTAGTCTTTTATGTAAAACCACCAGGCTGAGGCTGCAGTGCCAATGTAGTCAAATAAGAAATGGAACACCAATCCCTAATTGTAGGCTAATTTGTTCAGACTGAACTGTCTCAAAGTCAGGAATAGAGATACTGAGAATTGACCAAGGATTTCAATTACTTCCCCTTTTTCTCTTTCTCTCTTTTTCTTTCCTTTCTTATTTCCAGTTTTAAAGACTCCTTTGTTTAGAAAGTTCAAAGACTGAAAGCCAAATCAATTTTTGTTCTTGTTTAGCTACAGATGACAATGTCAATCAATACACTGAGCCCTCATTATTGGTATGGCATTATTCTAGTAGATGGGAATAGAGCAAGGAACCTTCTCTCTAGGAGCTTATAGTCTAGTGAGAAAACTAAAATTATGACATTAAATAGACAACTTTAGGTATTAATTGTTATTTAGTTAAAAATGCATCATTAGTAGTGGAATGGGATGGAGTGGGGATAGGGCGCTTCAACCAGGTGGTCAATTGGTTTAAATACTATATTCTACTTGTTTGGAAAGTAGGATTTAGGTTATGTTCTGAATAACATTAAGCAGCAGCCATGGGAAGATCACAGGGAAAAGCTTTATATGCAGAGAGAACAACACTAAAATAGAAGAGAAAGAAAGGCCACAGCAACTGAAAAATGCCACATAGTAATGGGGAGCGTAGGGGGACAAGGCAAGAGGCAAACTGGCCAGATCATCATGGTCTACCAAGGGCTAAGTTTGTGTTCTAAGTGGGCTCTGAAGTAACTGGAGAATTCTGAGCATAGCAGTAACATGATCTCTTTAATGTTTCAAAGAAAATATCACACTGGCTGTCACTTGGAGAGAGGTCTGCACAGGGCATGAGAAAATGGACAAGGGGCCGGGCGCAGTGGCTCATGCCTGTAATCACAACACTTTGGGAGGCCGAGGCAGGCAGATCGCATGAGGTCAGGAGGTCGACACTAGCCTGGCCAACACGGTGAAACCCTGTCTCTACTAAAAACACAAAAATTAGCCGGGCATGGTGGCAGGCGCCTGTAAGTCCAGCTACTCAGTGGGCTGAGACAGAAGAATCGCTTGAATCTGGGAGGCAGAAGTTGCAGTGAGTTGAGATCACACCATTGCAATCCAGTCTGGGCAACAAGAGTGAAACTCCATCAAAGAAAGGGAAGGGAAGAGAGGGGGAGGGAAGGGGAGGAGAGGGGAGGGAAAGGGAGGGGAGGGAAGGGAAGATGGACAAGATAAAAACAGTAAATCCAGCTATGAAGTTTTGAGTGTGTTTCAGGGAAGAGATGATGCTGCCTTTGCTAAGGGTGATCTGTGAGAACTGAGATCCAGTTGGAACATCTATCTATCTGGATCTCTCTGTCTATCTATCTGGATCTATTTATTGAAGGAGAAGACAGCAGAACTTGAGGGTGGATTAAACATAGCAAGTGAAAGAAAGATGGATTCATGAATCTCTGGTATCTTTTGTCTGAAGCAACTGGGCACATGAAAGTATCATTAAATGAGACAGAGAAGACTAAGGGAAGAGGTTTGGTAAGAAATTAAGTCTCTCTTGGACATACTTGGCTTCCTGTGACAATCACTCTTCCAAGAGGAGCTGTCCAATATGCTGTTAGTTACCTGAACTGAAAGCTCAAGGGAGAGATCAGGCAAGGTACAGAAATGTGGTTTTCAACAGCAGGCAGTTGGATGAGCACAGAGGGAGGACAGTGCTGAAGACTAATTCTTGGGCATTCCAACATTTAGATGTGGAGACCAAAGGAAGTTGAAAACGATTCTGAGATGAAGCTCAAGGAGAAATAAGGCAATCTCAGAAGAGTGGGTTATCTCAACCTGCAAATGCAGAAAACTTTTGTTGTTGTTTTTAAAGATGAAATGAATAAATGTTTCAAAAGCTACTGAAAGTTCAAGTAAAATGAAGATGCAAATTAATCATTGGCTCTAATCAGAAGAAGACTATCAGTGATTTGTGGAGAGTGCAGTCTGAACACAGAGGCAGGGAAGAAAGCACAGTGATCAGTGGGGGTGCAAGAGATAAAGATAAATAAGAAATACACAACTCATTCACGGAGTTTTGGAGAAAGAAGGCAGATTTATGGGACATAGCCTAGAGAAGGGATGGAATCTAGTGAGATTCTGTTTTGTTTGTTTTTTCGGGCGGAGAGTAGCCATTACCACAAGATTATATTTTTAATGTAGAGACCTCATTTCATATAATTTGATCCAAAATACTTCCATTGCAAAACAAGTGAGACAACATTTTCCATGGTGTGGAAGTGTCAGGGAGACATGTAGTTTAAACACATGACCTGAATTTGAAAGGCCTTTCTTTACAGCATTATCCAAGGCTTATTAGAAGTGTATTCACATGCTTTAAAAGTACTAGATCATCTAAATGGAGATTTGGTAAAGGGAGAAATAAGAGAAAAAAAAATGAAGGAGAAGAGTAAGTACATTGAACATTTTCATAAGATAAAGTGATTTTGGGATTAGAAATAAAGGAGAATACATTTTATTCTAAAACTGGCAAAAACACCCATAAGTCCATCAGCCCTTTCTATATTAGCTGTCTTTTTACTATGAATTTTTACATAGTTATTTTATATTCTTCTTTTTCAATTAAAATTGCATTGCAAAAAGTTTCCTAAACCACTGATCTATTTTGTGAATATCAAGTCAATAACTGAATAAAAATAAAAATAATGGAGTAAGTCAACTGGAATGGTAGGAAATAATGACCATAATGTGAGATATCGGACTTGCAGATTTCAGAGATAGTGCAGGTATTGGTGTTGGATTTGGGAAGGCAGGAGAGATCAAACACACAGGTTGGACTAATGATCTTGGATAATCCAATAGCCTTCAGCTCCTGATGGTCACCGGTATAAACAGGAAAGTAAGGCTTCATAGACTTGATCCCAGCAGTCAGAGCACACAGATTCAAGGATGTGGGGTTGGCTGGAGGGTCTTGGCAGCTTGCACATCTGCCGAGGCAGGCCAAGCCTTTGGCAGCAGTTAGCAGGATGCTGACTCACCAGAGCAAACGGGCAACTGCAGATTTTAGAACACGTGCTATTAACCTTAATGAATTCACTTGCAAGCTCTGTCCATCCTTTGATATTTGCAAAATAGACATACTTAATTCACACGCAGCTGTGAGGATTTGGTAAATAGATAAGTAAATAAATAAATAAATGTAGGATTTTTTTTTTCTCTTTAATTGTGTGAAGTATCATCAATAATGGCAATAAAAACTAGAACTAGGACTCAAATACATTTTACTCCCTAATTGCTTATCTTCAAAGAGTTTATAATCTAGTTACGGAGGTAGAATTTCTAAGTATGAAATGAATTGATAATTATATAAAGTTAACTTCAGTACAATAGAAACAACATCTCAACAGGGTATAAAGTATGTGCCAAAGAAATGCTCTAAGCCATGATTGGTATAGGAGCCAGAGAAAATCACCGGGAACCAGGGTCATCAGGGAAATCTTTAGATAAAACCTGAATTATTAGTGGAAAGAAAAGAGAGGAATTCTACCCTGAGGGCAAGAGTATGCAGATGGGAGTAGAATTCCAAATTGTGCTATTAATTTGGTCACACTCAGGAAAGCTTCATTCAATCACATTTTTACATATGATCTCCAAGAATATATAATAATTTTCCTTTTGTGACCATTGAGCTTTGTGACATTTAAAACCCTCATGAGTTAGATAGTACCACAAACCAGGAGGCTCTTCCTCATCAAGAGAAGAAGGCCAGCTACTACAATATCAATATTGAGGTTGTGAGAAACCACAGAGAAGGGGGAAAAAAGGCCACTGGGAAGCAAGTTTAAGATTAGGGGAAAGTGGTCTGGCATGGTGGCTCACACCTGTAATCCCAGGAATGTGGGAGGCCGAGGCGGGTGGACCACCAGACCATCCTGATTAACACGGTGAAACCCCGTCTCCACTGAAAAAATACAAAACATTAGCCGGGCGTGGTGGCGGGCGCCTGTAGTCCCAGCTACTCGGGAAGCTGAGAGAGGAGAATGGCGTGAACCCGGGAGGTGGAGCTTGCAGTGAACCGAGATCGCGCCGCTGCGCTCCAGCCTGTGGGACGGAGTGAGACTCCGTCTCAAAAAAAAAAAAAAAAAAATATTAGGGGAAACTGAGAGGCTAAGTAATATCTCTAGACATGTAAAATCAAAATTTGACCATTTCATTTATCAGGGGGTGTAAGAATCCTAAATTGAAAAAGCAAATTTTTTAAAAAATAATAACTAGATAAAAGGAAAATGGAGAATACATTCAATATGACCCGATTTTCTTTACTACTCCAAAGCTGAAAATGTATGCAGATGCTTTAGAAACAGCACCAGCTAGGGGTTTAAAATGTGCCAGCAGGTCAGGTGCCGTGGCTCAGGCCTATAATCCCAGCACTTTGGGAGGCCGAGGCTGACGGATCACAAGGTCAGGAGTTCGAGACCAGCCTGGCCAATATGGTGAAACCCCGTCTCTACTAAAAATACAAAAATTAGCCGGGCATGGTGGCAGGCGCCTGTAGTCCCAGCTACCGGGGAGGGAGGCTGAGACAGGAAAATCACTTGAACCCCGGAGGTGGAGGTTGCAGTGAGCCGAGATCACGCCATTGCATTCCAGCCTGGGCAACAAGAGTGAAACTCCGTCTAAAATAAATAAAAGTGAATAAAAATAAAACAACAACAACAACAACAAAATGTGCAAGCAAAGGCTGTTCTGTTTTCATCAGGTATCTCGCCTTTTCACTTCCCCTCTCCTGCACTGAAATTTCCTTCACTCAAGAGTGGGCTTTCATTAGCTCTTCTCAGATAGATGGAAGGGTTTCCTTGCTGACTTTCTCTCCAACACTCTCTCAGCTCTAATCCTTCCCTCCAGGTCCCCCGATTAATATTCCTAAAGCACAGTTCTGATCGCACTGTTTCTCTGAACCAAAGCCTTTGGTGGTTCTTCCCATCTCCTAATGAAGACAAGCCAAATTGTTTCATGTGAATTTACAGCTGAAGCTGGAAATTTCCCAGCACTCCACTTTGAGCATCCTACGCTTCAGCTAAATTGTGTTACAGTCTCCGGAGTCACCCTGTACTTTTCAGTCTCTACTTCTGTTTTTTTCTCCTTGCCTGTTTCCATTTTTTCAGGTGTGTTTAAAATATTACCTACGAAATTAAATTGCTCTTGATCTCTCAACTCGAGGTTATTTATCAACCTTGCCAGCATTTGGTTTGCACATCCCCGGTGGGATTTGTCCTATAGCAATGTGGAGTAGAGCACAGGAAGTATTTTGTTTGACCGTGTTTACAGTTGTTCCCAGTAACTACCAATCCCTCTCCCAGTCCCCAGAACAAAGCTAATAGCCATTTATGCAAATGAATTACTACTTTTGTTCTCAAATATCTCATTTGTTGGAAATAGTCACATGACAATGCAGGAGATGATGTAAATGCTCCTTTCCTAGAGTACTCAAATGTAATATCATGCTTTCCTTCTGATCGCATGGAGACCTTGTAAGTTTTTCTGCCTTTGTCATTCCTCACATCTACTCACCTATAACTAACACTCATGTGCCATATATTGCACAGTGAGAAAGGCAGTTAAAACAGACTACTGACTGGAGTTTCAACATATTTGATAGACAAATGCTTATTATGCAGAATATTTGAAAAACTAAGAAAAAGATAACCAAATAAAAAATAAATGAACACAGGATATGAATACATAAGTCACAGATATAATGCAGATGGCAATAAAAATAAAAGCTGACCAACCTCAATATTTATCTTTGAAATTAAAAATATAATTTCATCTAACCAAACAGAAAAACATTTAAATATTGACAGTATCAATTGTTGGTCAAGGTATGAGAAACCAGATAGTCCCTAACGATACTGTGAGTATAAATTGGTAAATCCTCTAATGAGGTGGAGGTGGGGTATTGGCTGTTTTTATGATGTTTTTAAGTGGGTACTTTCTACCAGGCAGTAATTCTCATTAACCATGGCTCATCTAAAGAAACAACTACACTTAAGAACAAGAGGGCGGCCGGGCATGGTGGCACGTGCTTGTGTGCCTGTAATCCCAGATACTCGGGAGGCTGAGGCAGGAGAATGGTGTGAACCTGGGAGGCGGAGCTTGCAGTGAGCCGAGATCGTGCTACTGCACTCCAGCCTGGGCGAAAGAGCGAGACTCTGCCTCAAAAACAAAAAACACAAAAAACAAACAAACAAAAAAAAACAAGGAGGCATATACAAGGATGCTGGATGCTCAATAGATCACTTATTTTGAATAATGAAAAATTGAAAACTAATGCCCATCATTCTTCAATGACTATAAAATCGATAGTATGTTATATAGATTTTATGCACTTTGTAATCTTAAAAAAAAAAAATCAAGATGGGTCAGGCATGGTGGCTCATGCCTGTAATCCCCACACTTCTGGAATTTGAGATGGAAGAATCCCTTGAGGTCAGGAGTTGAAGATTAGCCTGGGAAACAGAGTGAGACCTCGTCTCTACAAAAAGTATTTTTTAAAAAACGAGTTGAGCATGGCGCTGTGCACCTGTAGTCCAGCTACTCAGGAGGCTGAGGTGGGAGGATCACTTGAGCCTGGAAGACTGAAACTATAGTAAGCCCTGTTCAAGCCACTGCACCCTAGTGTGGGTGACAGAGAGAGAGAGAGAGAGAGAGAGAGAGAGAGACCCTGTATTAAAAAAAAAAAAAGTCACGATAATTTATGGGTAAAAAAAAGGAAAATGATAAGGTATCATGTATGATGTTGAAATTAAAATACCACATATTTCTATTGTTATAGTTATTTATACACATAAATGAATTTTAAATGTCTGGAAGGGTACATAAGCAATCCCAAATGGTGAGTGCCGACAGGGTAGGGAAAGCACACAGGCCAAGACCCAACCTTCTATAACCTTATCCTCACATTTACAAACACATATATTTACATTTTATTCTTTTTTGTCTGATTTTACCAAATTAGAATTATACTCTATACATCTCCACAACAGATTTTGTCACTTAAATGTCACTTATTTCAAGAATACATCCAGCGATTGGTAGATATATACAAATATGTTTTATAATTTATCTATGTGTACATATAGATATCCACACATATACACACTCATATAATGTTTTATACACAGGATCATACCATACAACCTGGTGAAGTAAGAGGCAGAACTCGTCTTTGGAGGCCAGGTTTGGACACCAGACCAAATCAACAACTAGCTAAAACAGGGATGGGGCGGAAGCAGCTTTCTGTGAGACACCCAAACAGTGTGCCATGTCAGTTTACCGTTGCCATGGCAACACCCAGGAGCTGCTGCCTCTTTCCACACCATGACCAGATGACCCAGAAATGGCTACCCTTTTCCTAGACACTTCTGCATAGACCGCCCCTTAATCTGCATGTAATTAAAAGTAGGTATAAACACGACTTACAGAAATGCCCTGAGCTGCTACTCTCAACACATTGCCTGTGGAGTAGCTCTGCTCTGCAGGGGCAGTCACAGAGCTGGCACACTGCCTGAGCTGTAACACCCCCGGAGCTGGAACACTGCTGCTTCAAAAAAGCTGTTTTTCTTCTGCCATGGGTTGACCCTTAAGTTCTCTCCTGGCAAAAGCAAGAAACCCTCCCAGCCTAAGTCCCAGTTTGGGGCTCGCCTGTCCTGCATCACTGGGTTCTCATTTTTTTTTTTTTAACGCCATAGACTTTTCCTATTATTTTGCTTGCTTCTCTAACTCCTACCCTCCCTATTACCTCCACTCACAGCTTGTCCTTCCCAGATAATCAGGTACAGCAAACCATTACACATTCTTTTCTGTTTTCTCCATGTCCACATGTCCATGTACTTTTCACATAACCACATTTACACACATTTATATATATATATATATATATATATATATATATATGTGTGTGTATCTATTTGTAAACATAAAAATAGTATATTTAAAATGAAATAATTTACAAAAATAGGGCATTATATGTGCTTCTATTTGTTTCACTTTCTCAATCTCATAATACAACATCAAAATCTTTTCATATGAATGGACAGAGCTTGAATGCATGACCTATGAACCTTGCATAATCTTCCACGGTGTGCGCGTGTGATTGTATCCTAATGTATTCAACCTTCCCCCACTGTTGGATATTTACTTCTTTCCAGTATTGTGATTCGAATGTTGCTGAAAATATAAACAACCTTGTCCAGCATCTTTGAAAACTATTAGTGCTTTTATTTTAATATAATAAAGTCCAAAGAATTTGACTGTTGGGTTAAAATCTATAAAATAACTCCAGGATAACCAAGGAAGGAGGGGAGTTGTTAGTGAGAGAATAGGACTGATAATTTGAAAGGGAGATAAATAGAGTCCTGATGATTATATTAAAGAAATTAATCAAGCCTACCACGGAAGGAATTAGACCCTGAGAAAATCAGGTTACCACTGATTTTTTGAAAGGTTATTCTGAGGCTCTGAGATTCAGTGGTTATTCTGGTGATGGAATGGGATGGGATAGGGCAGTGGAGGAGAGAGGGAGACTGGATGAGATTACACTAACTAGGACACATCTACCTGCAATCATCTCCAAGCAAGAATATGATAGTTGGCTACATAAAAGAGCAACTCAAATCTATTTGAGAGATATTTAGGTTATAAAATCAATAGGAATCAGGATTGGAAATTTGGTGGGAGGTAAAGTAAGTGTCACGGATGATTCTTAGGTTTCTAAGTGGATGTACTAAAGAGTAACCAGGTTCGGGAGACAAGACCATGAGTTCAGTTCTGGATTTCTGGGTTTTAAAGAGTCTTTGTGACATTCTGAGAGAAAGTATCAAGTAGAAAGCTGGTGCTCAGAGATTTCTTGGATACATATAAACAAGGTGGTAATTGAACCTGAGAAATCAATTTCTACCAGGCTGATGTGACAAGGGTCTCTAAAGTGACTCTAGGAATAAACTACTTTTTTATGTCCCAGAAGCCTGAAATCATCAGAGGTAGAGAAAATGAGGGGAAAGGAAAGGATAAAAGATATGACCGCTCTCTACATTCTGTATTATATCAGGAATGATGGAAAATGATGAAAAGAAGATACAGTTAGTATCATCATCTGGCCAAGTCTGACTATTTAGGCATTCGAGAAAGTATTTTAAAGGGGAGTGGGGGACACTTTCTTACTTATTTCAATTTTTCCATAAATATAAACTTGGTGGCTTTGTTCTTAAAATCTTGCCTCCTTGTAGTATAATATGAAGGCTTGTGGTTTATTTGTTTATTTATTTATAACAGAGTCGCTCTCTGTCACCCAGACTGGAGTGCAGTGGCACGATCTCAGCTCACTGCACCCTTCACCTCCCAGGTTCGAGCGATCCTTGCGCCTCAGCCTCCTGAGTAGCTGGAATTACAGGTGTGCACCTCCATGCCCAGCTAATTTTTGTATTTTTAGTACAGCCTGGGTTTCACCATGTTTCACAGGCTGGTCTCAAACTCCTGACGTCAGGTGATCTCCCCACCTTGGCTTCCCAAAGTGCTGGGATTACAGGCATGAGCCACCGCACCTGGCCGCTTGTTTTTTATTTTTGTTTGTATTCATCCATCTCTTAGTTTTATCATGATCTCTTTTCTTTTTTCCCCCAACAGGCTTAATAATTCTAAGATGGTGGATTAGTAAACTATGGCCAGGAGTGTCCTTTGTTGGCTCTGAACAGGGTAAGAGCGGTTCTGTGATACTCCTGATACCTCTTTGTTCTAAGGCTACTCAGCTGATGATCCGTGAATGAAAAAGGAACAGCAAAGTCAGAGGACACCAGGCAGTGGGGTGGAAATCTTTTCTGTATTATCTTCCGTTTTGGGTTACAGATTTTCCAATGTGAATGAAGGACACTCTATCAGAGATTACTGATGACTGTGATGTGCATTTTAATTACATAGATTATATTGTTTATTGATCAACAAATGATGAAGATATCACATTCTAATCCATATTACATATTATAGATTTTTAAAGTATTTATGAATCATTCATATTTCCACTCAAGTTAGTGAGAAACACCAATATATTCAAATTAAATATATATTTATATATTTAATAATATTTAAATAAATATATATATATATATTTTAAACTGGAAACAACTTTGCTTTTGGTGTATGCTCTTAACTAGAGAATCTATCTTAATGGTCCTTGTGAATATTATAATTCTCAGTGCGTGTGGATAGATAATTGAATAAAATGGTTGCTTAGTATAAAGCTAGAAGCATAGCATCCAGACAAAGATATTTGTCTGAGACGTGTTTTCTCTCATCTCTCTGGAAATAAATCACTTTTAGGAGGTCAAGATAATGTTTAGTCCTATTTTCACATTGCTGCACCTGCAAAAAATCTAATTCAATCAAATGCACATAGAATTTGCAAAGGGATTCAGTTTCTGAACTGTGTTCTTAGAGTCCTTGGTAAATTTTAGCATGACCAATCCGTCTTTAATGTGGAGCACCCATCGAGGATGACCACAACTGCCAATGGCCTAGCTATAAACTTGAAGTTACCCAGCCAGATGCCAGCCCACATTCCCTGTTGGAGGATGGATGTTGACATCCCCCAAAATAAATCTGCCGTGGCCCAAACCCCAAATAATGCACAATTATTAAAATGACCACTTTGGGAAATAATGAAACGTACCTCAGAGTAGGATTTTTTAAAGTGTTTTTAGGAGAAAATCTATAAGTTGTTCAGTCAAAAATGGGCTTCTTGGCTAAATAAATACCAGAAATGCTTTACTTAATACAGTTAATGGGTATTTTTAAGTAACAAGATCTCTTTATTATTATTATTATACTTTAAGTTCTAGAGTACATGTGCACAATATGCAGGTTTGATACATAGGTATACATGTGCCATGTTGGTGTGCTGCACCCATTAACTCGTCCTTTACATTAGGTATATCTCCTAATGCTATTTCGCCCCCAGCCCCCCACCCCACGACAGGCCCCGGGGTGTGAAGTTCCCTGCCCTGTGTCCAAGTGTTCTCATTGTTCAGTTCCCACCTGAGTGAGAACATGTGGTGTTTGGTTTTCTGTCCTTGTGACAGTTTGCTGAGAATGATGGTTTCCAGCTTCATCTATGTCCCTACAAAGGACATGAACTCATCCTTTTTTGTAGCTGCATAGTATCCCATGGTATATATGTGCCACATTTTCTTAATCCAATCTATCATTGATGGGCATTTGGATTGGTTCCAAGCCTTTGCTATTGTGAATAGTGCCACAATAAACATACGTGTGCATGTGTCTTTATAGTAGCATGACTTATAATCCTTTGGATATATACCCAGTAATGGGATTGCTGGGTCAAATGGTAACTCTAGTTCTAGATCCTTGAGGAATTGCCACACTGTCTTCCACAATCGTTGAACTAATTTATACTTCTACCAACAGTGTAAAAGCGTTCCTTTAAATAGCAGGATTTCATAGAGCCTTTGACACAATCTACATGGAAACCACCCACAAATCCCTCTAGGAGGTGGCTGTTGTGTGTAGGCTTTCCCTGAACTTAATGAAGATCATGCAACTTTTTTTTTCAAAGAATACCTATTTACATCTAAATGAACATGAGTGAACTACAAAAAAAAAAGCAATTTTAAAAACTTCTTTAGATGAACCAAGTGAATTCTCTAAACGAGAAATACACTTGTACAATCTAAAGGCATCTAGTTTGACAGTGAAGCCTCAGTCCTGCCCCAGGCCCTGGGCAGCTTGGGATGCCTTTGAACCCAGACAGTACATGCAACGGAGAAGCCCAAATGCCTGATGTTTGCATTCCTGAATTGAGAAATGGAAGATGAAAGGTGTAGCGTGGGAACACTCCCAGAGCTATTTCGAGTAGATTATATACACCTCTACCAAAATGTGGTTTTAATATTTATTATTTTTCTCTTGCCCTTATTTCCAATAGCCTAATTTGATAAGCAGGATTTTTGACAGGACTTAAGATAAATGCAGATACAACATTAATAGTATCAGAGTATTTATCTGCATAAAAGTTTAAGTGGAAGCATTCTGTGCATTCATTAGAAGAATCGTAGATTATCACAGTTGTCTTGCTGTGTTCTCATGGAAGATACGAAGTGTTAGTAATTTAAGATTCAATAAAATATTATAAATGCCTGAAATTAAATCTAATTCAGTGCATTAAATTGAGAAGTTTCTGCTGTGACGTCTGAGGTCATTTCAGTTTAACAAATATTGCCAGACACTTTAACAAGCACTGGGGATAAAGAAATGACAAAGTCTAGTGAATTCTCTGTATAAGCTTCCAGTTTTACTGGTGAGGTGGACACAGAAGAATGTTTAACACAACATGGGGTTAAGAGGAATGGATGAAGGGCTGCATGTACTTTAATAGACCTGGAACATGAAAGGAAGGGAGGGCAAGTCAGGAGACTTGGAATGAGATTGATATGAAAAAATACAAGCCCCATAGCATGGTATAAAGTTTGTATGTAGTGGTATCACTACAAACGGAACTTTATACCATGCTATGGGGCTTGTATTTTTTCAGACAGATACAAGAAGGCCAAGCTTCAGGCAAAAAGATCAATTTGGAGACAATTGCTATGGTCCAGGTAATGCAATGATAAGGGCCAGCTTTCTTAAGTTGATGATCAGATATTCACTGGGGAATCATATATGAATCAAGACTTCAACTCTAGGGATACAGTGGCGAGTATAACCAATGGTCTCTTGCCTTTGGGCATCTGCAAATCAATGTAAAATATAGATAATAAATAACTGCATTTATGCAAAATGCCGTAAAAGAGAAGTTACAGTGTTGTCAGTTTACATTACAAAGTTACCCAACCTTTTCTACAGAGGAAAGCTTCCCATAGGTAGTGGTATCTATCGCAACACAGAAATGAGGAGTAGCATTAACATTAGCTATAGATAAAGGTGCTTGGGAGGATGACCAGGGGAGAGCCTATCTCATTCAAAACTCCAACAAGAGTCATGAGAGAAGACCGAATGCTAAAGGAAACAAGAGAACTCCAGCATGGCTAGAGCAAGGGCGTATTACGAGTGGTGCCAGACGAAGGTAAAGTGGTCGTAAAGGCCAGAATGTGCAAAGCACTAAAGGTCAGCATAAAGGCTTTTAAATTTCATTCTAAGGTCAATAAAAACCACTGGAAGATTTTAAGCATAATGTATTTTATCTTTTAAAAAGTGTATTCTGACTTCTGTGTGGAGAGTAGACTAGGGAGAGTAGACTAGGGAGGTTAAAGTGTCCATGGAAAAAGTGAGTTAACCTATTGAAGTACCAACGGTGTAGCTGCATGCCCAGCTGGTAACACCCAATGTCTAGCAGTCTTAGGACACTGCAAACACTCAATATACATTACTTGAATATTCGAATGAATGTATGAGATTATCCTCTTACTTAAATGTATCAGACTCATAAATTTCTTAAATAACAAAAATAGTTTTTCAGGGTCTGAAAGTTGAGCATCCATGGGGAAAACAAACAAAACCTTTGATATATGAGAACTTTTTAAATCTGAAGGACCTTGTAGTGTCAAAGACAAAATGTTTCTAAAAACATATTTAATATGTCATAGTGGGTGACAAATTAAATGACACATTATTCCTCTGAGTCTCCAAAGCCTCCGAAAGAGTATGCCAACAGAAAGAACAAACCCACACATAGAAATTACTTCCTGGCATATACTGGTTTTCTATTTGCATGAGTCAATTTTCAAAAGTATACAATGTAATTTTTTTTATAACAGCTTTATTGTTATATAGTTCACAGAACATAAAATTCGCCCTTTTGAAATGCACAATTCAGTGAATTTTATTATATTCACAGAGTAGTGCAACCATCATCATTATCTAATTTTACAATATTTTGTTACCCCCTCCAAAAAAAAATCCATATTGCCTCAGCAGTAACTTCCCAGTTCCTAGCTCCTCTAAGCCCCTGGCAACTATTAATATAATTTCTATCTCCATGAATTTGCTGTCCTGGACATTTCATATAAATAGAATCTTACAATCTGTAGTCTTTTGAGACTGACTTCTTTCACAAAACGTGTTAAAGTAATTAATTAGGAGGCCATTAGACTGAGTTGGCATTAGCTTTCTGGGCTCTGACATAAACAAATGGAAACCCAACTCAGAGTAAACAGTCATATCCCAGGGGAAAAACAAACAAACAAACTTAACCAATCAGAAATAGCCAAGGAATCTCTACTTAGGACTTTAAGACTATTTCCTCCCTTTATCAATCAACTATTGCCTTTGTCTTGTTTCTATGAATACTTTATAAACACTTTTCCCTCACACACCTTCGGTGAGGTCCCAATCGCTTGAGGTCTGGCACTGCCCAATTCATTAACTCCTGTCTGCTCAACTATATGCTTTAAAATTTTAATATGCCTAAGTTTATTTATCAAGGTCCAATAATATTGTAGCATGTATCAGTACTTCATTCCTTTTTATTGCCAAAAAATATTCCATTATATGTATATAGAACGTTTCATTTATTCATTCATCAGTTGATAGACATTTAGGTTGTTTCCAGTTTTGGGCTATTAGGAATATGCTGTGATGATATCTATATATGTTTTTTGTGGATATATGTATTCCATTGTCTTGGGAATACACCTTGGCATGAAATTAGCTGGGTCATATGCTAGGTCTCAATTTAACGTTTTGAAGAACTGCCAAAGTGTTTTCCAAAGTGGTTGCAGCATTTTACATTCCCTCCAGCAATGTTTGCATGCTCAATTTTTTCCACAGCCTCACAAACACTTTGCTACTATTTATCTTTGCTTTATTATTTGTTTTGAGACAGGGTCTCGCTCTGTCACCCAGGCTGGAGTGCAGTGGCCGGATCATGGCTCACTGCAGCCTGGACGTCCCAGGCTTATGTGATCCTTGCACATAAGCTTCCTGAGCAGCTGGGATCACAGGTGCGCCAACATGCCTACCTAATCTTTATTTTTTTTTGTAGAGATGGTGTCTTGCTATGTTGCTCAGACTGGTCTTGACCTCCTAGGCTCAACAATCCTCCCACCTTGGCCTCTCAAAGCACTGGGATTACAGGCTGAGCTATCATGTCCAGCTTGTTAGTCTTTTTTAATATAGCCAACCTACTGGGTGTGAAGCGGTATCTCACTGTCTCAGTGTGGTTTTGATCTATATGCCACTAATGACTAACAATGTTAAACATCTTTTCATTTGCTTATCAGTCATTTGTACAGCCTTCTTTGGAGAATGTCTATGCCCATCTTCTCCTGGGTTAATTTTTAATTGATGAGTTGTAAGGGTTGTCTAATTGTATTAATTAGTGCCTGAATATAAACATTAACTTAGACAGTGTCATATATTGACAGTAATGTTTGATTCCTGATTTTAAAGCAAATGCATCCATTAATTCCACTATGCTCTTGGAATTACATAATAAGCCTACAATTTTTCCAGTTTTCTATTTCTATTATGTTTCATCTTCAATTTTTATATTTATTTCTATGATGTTTTTATCTTAATTTGTTGTTACATGTATATTGTTGCTATTTGGCACATTCCTAACTACTAGATATTCATTATGGATTGCATTCTTTATTGCTACAAAGCATATCTTTTCATTTCTTGTTTTTATTTTCTTTTTTGTTTTTGCCCTTTATTCATCCTCTGGGAACATCTTCTTCAACTCTCAGTTCCCACATTTGCAGCATATTACATCTGCTCAATTATCTCATGATTTAATGATTACTGCCCTATTTGGGGAGCAGTTAAATGAATTCAAGTTTCTAACAATTCCCAACAAAAAAGTCCCATCCATCATAAGCAACATACTTTCTTGAGACCTTTTATTTCTCAATGTGTTAGGTCAAAGTATAATTTCAAAAAGAATTAAAAATATGACTCTCAAAAATATGTAATGAGCAGTTGTGAAATATTTTTGCCTAATTTCTTAATGAGGGAACAAACAGCACAATAAAACTGTTTGAAAGGTGAATACCGGAGATTAGCATTATACTCCTTACAAGAAGAAACACTGCGAGATTAATGTCAGACTTACAAGATGATTGACAATAACTTTTTGGTTTGTTTCCTCAATCAGGCAAATATCACTTATAACTCCATGGGTCAAAAATTATTTGCTATTTATCAATCTTCTGTAAATTAAATCTAACTTTACAGATCTTAGTATGGTCTGTAAAGTGATGAAATAGTAAATTTAAAAAAAAAAATTACATGTATCTAGGGCCGGGTGCAGTGGCTCATCCCTGTAATCCCAACACTTCGGGAGGCCAAGGTGCACAGATCACGAGGTCAGGAGATCAATACCATCCTGGTCAACATGGTGAAAACCTGTCTCTACTAAAAATACAAAAATTAACTGGGCATGGTGGCACACACCTATAATTCCAGCTACTGGGGAAGCTGAGGCAGGAGAATTGCTTGAACTCAGGAGGCAGAGGTTGCAGTGAGCCAAGATTGTGCCACTGCACTCCAGCCTGGGTGACAAAAGCAAAAGTCCATCTCAAAAAATAAAAAATAAAAAAAGAAAGAAAAAAAAAGAAAAAAAAAATTACATGTACCTAGAGATGGCTCAAGGAGCTTGCCTTAAATAACTGGAGGACTATAAGTAATATTTTTCCTTCTCTTCAGGTTTTGGGTAATTTTTTTTAACAGTTACTACTTTATTGTTGGAAATTATAACTATATGTCATTTGGAAATATGGGGGGGGGGGTTGTTTTTAGAGTCCTTCTCCATTCAAGTAAGAGAATAAAGGTTTCCTATTCTTAGACCAAAACCTGAAGGTAACATTGAAATGCACAAATCCCTCCCTCAACGATGATATCCAGCATCAAACATCTACTGCTGATGTGATGAAATGAGTTTGAATCATCTCTAAATCAGACTATCCATATTGTGCCTCCAATGTACAGACAAATGTTACTGAAGAGTTTAGTACACATCCTAACACAGACTCCAGCAAAACCTACCATGTTTTCTACTGACATTTTCTTTAGGTAATCTTTCAACAAAAGGTGCCTCATCTGCTTATTCTACTGTCCAAATGAACACAGAGAGTGGCTGAAAATAGAATAAGGAGAATAGTCCAAATTTTTTAAAAGTTGGAGGTACTACCTGTCTCAAAAGATAGTTGCTGAAGAGTTAGGTGTTAGCAGCCAGACTTTCTGATTCACAAAGTCAGAATCATAAATGTGAACAGTCAGAAGGGGAAAAATGTGAGTGGAACAAAATATCCCACAGTTAGATTACACATTCCTGAAATGTGAAGACTTTGAAAATTCCTATTATTTCTTCCTTAGTTGTCAAAAATGAAAACAGAGGAGTATAAACCTTCTCCATCCTCACACCTCTTACTCCACCCTTCCCATGCATAGCTGAAGCCATCCAGACACAAAACCAAGAAAGGAACTGACAGCTGGAGTCTTCTCTGATCATCCCTAGATAGATTAGGTCTCCAAGGTCACATAATGCAAAGTTTTATTAAAGAGAAAGAGGATCAATGGCTAATGTTACATACTTGCATTCCTCCACCGTAGAACTTCCCAACTATTGACCAAGAATGATTACAGGCGTGGAAAGAGATTTTCCTTCTTATTTATTGAGTCAATTAGGAAGGCGTTAGGATAGCCAGAGACCCTGGCTATCCACTCTGGCCTACAGAGCTTAGCCCTCATGCCAAGGATCATGTAATATGACCATTGACTTTGTGGTCAAGACATGGAGAAAGTTCAGAGGCACTGTTTTTCTTGTTCCATCTTGAGTGAAGTTGTCCTTGGTTTTCAAGCCCTGAGAAGTTTTAGGCAGGATGCTCACAGTGGTACTCTGTGGTTTTCTGTGGCCATGGAGTTCTGGCAATTTGAGGTGACTCATCAGAGGCTTTGGAAGCCATGGAAGGTCCAATGACTGCCACGATGCTCTATGTAATACTGATCCTGGGGGCCCCATGACCAGCAGAGGCAGCAACAACATGGGAGCTTAGCCCAGATCCAGATCCCCTAGGAATGCTCTGGGTGGTCATGCCTTCTATAGTCATATAAAAACTGAAAGTGAAGGGGTAGAAAAAGATATTCATTTCATGCAAATAGAAACCAAAAGAGTATAGAGTTAGTACTTAGATGAAATAGACTTTATGTCAAAATGTAAAAAGAGACAAAGAAGGTCATTATATAAAGACAAAAGGATCAATTCAAAAATGGTGTATAAGAATTGCAAATATGTATGCACCCAGCATTGAAGCACCTAGATAAAAAGGTACATATTAATAGATACAAAGCAAGAAATGGACAGCAATACGATAGTATTGCAAAGAGTAGAGGATTTCAATACTCTACTTTCAATAATGGCTAGATCATCCAGAAAGAATATCAATAAGGAAACATTAAATTTGAACTACACTTGAGACCAAATGGACCTTAAAGAAATATACAGATAATTCCATACAAAGGATCTTAAGAGAATAAAATGAATAGGTATATGCAAACAAATTGGATAACCTAGAAGAAATGGAAAAATGCCTAGGAACATACAAACTTCCAAGACTGAATCATGAAGAAATAAAGAATCTGAACAGACGAATAATGATTAAGGAAATTGAATCAAACATTTTAAAATAATTCCCCATTATGTAAAATTCCAGATGAATGGCTCCACAGTTGAATTCTGCCAAACATTTAAAGGAACTAATACCAGTTCTTCTCAAATTCTTTAAAAAGTCAAAGAGGAAGATATACTGCCAAATTCATTTTATAAGGCCAGCATTACCCTGATACAAAAGCCAGATAAGGACACTAAAAGAAAAAAAATTACATATCATTATCCCTTAGGAACACAGATGCAAAAATCTTCCACAAAATGCTGGCAAACCATACTCAACAGCAGTGACATTTATCCCTGGGATGCAAGGATGGTTCACCATATACAAATACATAAACGTGATATACCATGTTAACAGAATGAATGACAAAAAAATGTGATCTCAATAAACACACACAAAAAAGCATTTGATAAAATTCAATATTCTTTCATGATAAAAACTCTCAACAAATAAGTTATAGAAGGAATTTATCTCAATACAATGAGGGCCATATATCACAATCCCACAGCTAACATTATACTTAATAGTGAAAAGTTGAAACCTTTCCCTCTAAGATCAGGAAGAAGACAAGAGTATCCACTCTTGCCACTTCTATTCAACATAGTACTTGAATTTCTCGCCAGAGCAATAAGGCAAGAAAACTCAATAAAAGGCATCCAAAAAAAAAAAAAAACAAGGAACAGTTAAATTGCCTCTTTTCAGATAACATGATCTTATTTATAGAAAACCCTAAATACTCCAAGAAAAAAATGTGATAAATAATAAATAAATTTAGTAAAGAAATAATAAACAAATTTTATTAAATGGCCAACAGGTATATTTTTTTTTTTTTTTTTTTTGAGACGGAGTCTCGCTCTGTCACCCAGGCTGGAGTGCAGTGGCCGGATCTCAGCTCACTGCAAGCTCCGCCTCCCGGGTTCACGCCATTCTCCGGCCTCAGCCTCCCAAGTAGCTGGGACTACAGGCGCCCGCCACCTCGCCCAGCTAGTCTTTTTGTATTTAATAGAGATGGGGTTTCACCGTGTTAGCCAGGATGGTCTCGATCTCCTGACCTCGTGATCCGCCCGTCTCAGCCTCCCAAAGTGCTGGGATTACAGGCTTGAGCCACCGTGCCCGGCCGCCAACAGGTATATTTTTAAATGCTTAATATTGCTAATCAAAACAAACATAAAATCTGTAGCACTTCCATACACTAACAGTAAGCTATCAGAAAAAGAAATCAAGAAAACAATCCCATTTACAACAACTACCAAAAAATCACTTAGAAAATAAATTTAACAAAGGAGGTTGAAGATATGTACACTGAAAACTGTAAAAATTGATGAAAAATTAAAGAGGATGGACTTAAGTAAAATGATATCCATGTTCTTGAATTAGAAGAGTTAATATTATTAAAATGTCCAGTACCTAAAGCCATCTATAGATTCAGTGCAATCTCTATCAAAGTACCAATGACATTTTTCACAGAAATGGAGAAAAAACTCCTAAAATTTGTATGGAATCGCAAAAGACTACAAATTGCTAAAGCAATATTGTGCAATAAGAACAAGGCATCACACTACCTCACTTCAAAATATACTAAAAGTTATAATAAACAAAATATCATGGTACACGTATAAAGACAGACACGTAGACCACTGGTACAGAATAAAGATCCCAGAAATAAATTTGTGCATCTCTAGTTAATTGATGTTCGACTAACGTGAGACCTGAAACTATAAAAGTACTAGTAGAAAACATAGGAAAAAACGTTCTTGACATTAGTCTTAGCAATATTTTTTTGATATGACCCCAAAGGTACGGGCCACAAGAGCAAAAATAGACAAATGAGATTTTTTCAAGCTAAAATGCTATGCATATCCAAGGAAACAATCAACAGAGTAAAGACACAATTTACGGAATAAGGGAAAATATTTGCAAGCTATTCATCTGATAAGGGCTTCATATCCAAAATACATAAGGAACTCAAACACTCAATAACATAAAACAAATAACCTTAAACACAGCAGAGGGCCTGAATAGACATTTCTCCAAGGAAAACATAAATGGCCAAGAGGTATATGTTTAAATGTTTAATATCATGAATAAACAGGGAAATGCAAATTAAAACCACAACTGGATATTATCTCAAATCTGTTAGAATGGACATTACTAAAAAGACAAAAGAATAACAAGTGTTCTGAGGATGTGGAGAAAGGGGGAAACCTGTACACTATTGGTAGGAATGTTAATTTGTACAGTTATTACGAAGAAAAGTGGGGTGGTTCCTCAAAAAATTAAAAATAGAGCTACTATATGGTACAGCAATTATCCTTTTGGGTATACACTGAAAAGACATGAAATCAGTATGTGGAAGAGATGTCTGAACTCCCGTGTTTATTGCAGCACTATTCACAATAGTCAAGATACAGAATCAATCTAAGTGTCCATCAACAGAGGAATAGATAAAGCAGATGTGAGATATATACATATGATTCTGCACAGCCAAGGAAACAATCAACAGAGTGAAGCGAGAACCTATGGAATAAGAGAATACACACACATACACACAAACCCCCACACACAGTGGAATATTAAGCCTTAAAAAAGAAAGAAATTCTGTCATTTGTAGCAACATGGATGAATCTAGAAGGAATTATGCTAAGTGAAATAAGTCAGGCAGAGAAAGACAAATGTTGTATGAATCTCATTTTTATGTAGAATCTAAAGAAGTCAAACTCAAAGGAGAAAAAAAAAAATGGTGGTTGCCAAGGCTGAGGCTGAGGACATGTTGGTCAAAAAGTAAGAAGTTTCAATTAGACAGGAAGAATGGGTTCTGGAGATCTATTGTACAGCGTTGTGACTACAGTTAATAACAACGTAGTATACACTTGAAATTTCTCAGAGAGTAGATTTTAAACATTCTCACTAAAACGTGTACGTGAGGTGAAGGATATCTTAATTAGCTTGATTTTAATTATTTTACATATATCAAAATATCATGTTGTACACCATAAATACATATAATTTTTGACAATTAAAAACTAGTTAAGAAAAAGAAATTAAATTGTGGAAAGACCTACACGTGGGTTTATGCAGTATCAATTTAGAGAACATTTACCCCACAAAAGTAGCAGGAGGATTTTCAAAGTAGCTGAAAGCATCAGTAATGTACCTTAAGACCTATTCACATAAAATTCAATCAGAAATTATTTCAGAAAAATTCAAAAGAATCATTAGACATTATTAAAAATTTATTATTCCCAGGAGACAAACAGCTCATAATATTGGGATAAGAGATTGTTTGCTCAAAGAAACCTCAATAACTTAATAAAAGCAAATGCACATTTGACACATAATTTGACTGAGGAAGAATATAAGCGGTTCTTTTCCCTTTTACATTTAGAATTAAATGGGAGTGAGTAACCTGGAAAGAAGAACATGTCAAGAAAAGTGACAGAATAATAGCCTTCAAATACTTAAAGGCAAAGATGGCCAAGACTTAGTTCCTATCTTCACAACATTACATTCTAGTATACCATGGGTGACTGTTTAACATACATAAAATCCTTCACCAGAGGGATAAACTTTCCAACTTGAGATGTCCACAAACGTGATGGACCACTCTTCTAGGAGGCCTTTGCTCAGATTCTGCTTTATAGACCTTTGGACCTTCACAAGATATTTAATAATTTTTCTTCTCTCAGGAAATTAGGTAAAAATAAATAACTGTGATTATCAGTCTTTATTCTCTAGTAACTCACACCACAATACTTATCAGAAAGATAAAATCACAAAATAATCATGCAACATTTTCAAAGTTCTATGAACTGTTGACACAAAAAGTATTCAAACTTGTTATCTGCCCCTAAAGAATTTTGGACTTGCCTCATATGAGGTACATGAGTCTTCATTAGCCCTGACCATGGCTAATCACCTCAGGAGAGGTTCCATCTACCACTATCACCACTCCACTAGTACAGTACACACATGCAGGGGTCAAATCTCCAAAATAAGAAGGATTCAGATCTAATCAGGCATGTGAAGAAAATTCCTACCAGCAGAGGCTGAAATATCACAGAACTACCTCAACAGAGGGTCATATTTATGACATCTGAACAGAAAATCCGTGCACAATGAAATTACCCTTCGACTTGTCTCTAATCAGAAAACATCTCATTCCATATTTGAAAAAAAACAAAATTATCCTCATATTAAAAATAGAAACAATTAATTGTCACTACACACTTAATATGGCCACATCTGGAGTAAGAAGTTCCTTAACACTATTTAGTGACCAGAAGTCGGTGGGTGAAAACCTTTACAAATGATCTCTATGTAGAACTGGACTAGATAACTTTTCTATGGTCTAATGAATCTTCCTTTTCTACTTTATTAGCTTACAGTGTTTTCTACAAATCAGTCATCCCGCTTTGATTGGATTCTTTCAGAGCTGCCTTTCACACCAGGAGCTTGTATTTTTCCCCTCTCAATTGTTACACATTTAATTCTTATGCCTTTTCTTTTTCTTTGTCAGTTCCCAGTCTTATTCCTCAGAAAAGCCATATACGAAATCACAAGTTCAAGATCAACCTACCACATATGTTAAACAAAAATTAGACAAAGGTAAAAATAATATCTTTCAACACTACTAATGTATTTTTAATGAAATTTTGTCCAACTACCCATGGGCTTTGTCTATGAGGTAGTTTACACACAACCTTTGGCCACCACCTTCCACCTTGTGGCAGCCAAGTCCAAATATGTATGTGAATGAAAGCTCCCCCACCAAAACAATTTTTATTTCAGAAATAATATATTGTCAGCTTTTCATATATTGTAGAAACTGGAGCAACCCTGGAGATTCTACTTATTCATTCCAATCTCTTCTCTGTCTAAAGTTTATATATTCTGATCTGAGTCATAGTCAAAAGAACATACTCTACATATCCAACATTAATTTCAAAATAATTTCATCCATGTTTGAACCTCTCTAGGAACCAACTCTGGTATCACTGTATTTCACCCTAAGAATGAGGATGTCCTTTCTTTAACTCAGGGGTCCTTACCCTCAGGTCTGTGGCATCACAGGAGCTATAAAGTCACTGAAATTATATGCAATATTTTGCATGTGCCTGTGTGTCAGCGCGTGTTATTTTTCTAGGGAAAGGGCATATTAGCCTTCTTATGATTGTGAAAGTGTCATGGCCCCGAGAAGGTGATGCACTCTGCCACCTCTTCTTCATCACTCAAAAACTCCCACACTGCACTAGATTGACTGACGCTAACCAAATGTCATGACTTTTGTCAAGTTCATGTGTGATAGTTACTGTAGAATGTATTGCATTTAGATATCTAAATTTAAAATATCTAAAATTGCAATGGCATTGTATTTTAATTAGGTTACTTTGGAGACTGAGATTTTGAGAATTCTTCCCTAACCTTTTTTGTTCTCTAGTACTTATTTTTTGCAAAATCTCATATACATTGATATTTTAGGAAAATATATAGCACATCGTTGAATAAATTGGACAAAATTAGCACTTAGTCCTAAACAATCCTGCTATTTTAACTATTTAACTATTTTAACTTTTCTTTTATTTTATCTCCATCTCAAAAAAAAAAGAAAAGAAAAGAAAGGAAAAGAAAACAACTTTTTTTTCCTAAAACCGTATAGAATCAATATTTAGCTGTGTTTCCTGGTAACATGTGTACCATTTACAACATCTTGAAACAATGTTATTAAACCAGACTCTATGTTCTTTTTTTTTTTTTAGACGGAGTCTCGCTCTGTCGCCCAGGCTGACGTGCAGCGGCCAGATCTCAGCTCACTGCAAGCTCCGCCTCCCGGGTTACGCCATTCTCCTGCCTCAGCCTCCCGAGTAGCTGGGACTACAGGCGCCCGCCACCTCGCGCGGCTAGTTTTTTGTATTTTTTAGTAGAGACGGGGTTTCACCATGTTAGCCAGAATGGTCTGGATCTCCTGACCTCGTGATCCACCCATCTTGGCCTCCCAAAGTGCAGGGATTACAGGCTTGAGCCACCGCGCCCGGCCTATGTTCTTATGCCTTTAGTAAAAGTGTCAAATTATAGCAAGAAATAATATATTAAATGTAATTATTAAGAAATACGATTTCAAAAATATGAAGTATGTATTTACCAAATGAATTAATAATTTACTAACAAGAGGGTAATCTATCTATATCCATTAATATTAAAAATACATTAGAAATTTATCTAATATTTTCTGAAAATATCAATTTTTCTCATTCATAAAGAAAATTACAAGGATTTGTTTAATTAAATTATTATTTAAAATATTTTTTGAGCTCTATACTCCTAAGAAAGAAATGTTTACCTTGGGAGCATTTAAAACATAAGAGAAGGCTGGGCGCGGTGGTGCAGGTCTATAATCCCAGCACTTTGGGAGGCTAGGGCGGGCAGATCACGAGGTCAGGAGTTTGAAAGCAGCCTGTCCAACATGGTGAAACCCCATCTCTACTAAAACTACAAAAATTATCTGGGCATAGTGGCGTGCACCTGTAGTCCCAGCTACTTGGGAGGCTGAGGCAGGAGAATTGCTTGAACCCAGGAGGTAGAGGTTGCAGTGAGCTGAGATCATGCCACTGCACTCATGCCTGGCAACAGAGCGAGACTCCATTTCAAATAAAAAGAAAAAAAATCAGAGAAATCAGTGAATTATTTCTAAATAATATAATGTAATAGTGATAACTGGTAAAATGTAAACACTATGCACAAGACATTAAGTGTGTAAGTTCATTTTATTCTCACAAGGATACTATTATGGTATTACATCGCCCCATCTAACCAAAGAGGAAACTGAAGCAAACAGAGATAAAATAAGCAAATGCGTAGACTCAGAGCTAGTAAGAGGCAGAGACAGATGTGAAATCCAATTTAACACTAGGACTTGTGCTTTTAATTCCTACTCTTTGCTACCTCTCTTCTTCTGCTTTATTAAATCAAACTTTGTCTTAATAAAATCACAGAATTATGAAATTTAAAAAATATTCTCTTGTAAATTAACTTTTGTTACTCTAAACATTTACCAAATATAAGGTACTTACGATTTTTCTCAGAAAGCTAAACTTTTTTCCAGTTGAAATTCATCCAACACATTCAGGTGTATTTATATATATATGGTATATATATACATCAGGTACCTACATCAGGTATCTCCACAGATATTTTAAAGTGAAAATACATGTTTATGGAGGAGTAGACTTGGAAGTACTAGATCTTAGAGATTTCTTTGGGAATGTGAGAAAGTCATTATTTGCTGGCTTTCCAGTAATTTATTTTGAATTTGTTAAAGTCATCGATGTGTGAATTGGTTATCAAAGTTTGATAAAGAGCTTATAAGTCACTTTGAAGTTGGTAGAAATAAATATTAATGGTTCAATTTTCAAGGAAGTTAAAGTCAGTTTCTTCTTCTGTTCCCATAAGTAAAAAAGAGAGCTCTGTTTTATTTAGAAAAGAATCCATAATTTATTAGTAATAAATGATGTTTCTCAAAATAGTCATAGGACTATTTATTATATAAAATCAGACTATTTATTTAAAAAAGATCACTCTTTGAAAATACAACAGGGAGTTTTACATCATGAAAGTTTTGTATAAAACTTCTTTAGGAAACATAAACCTGATTCTAATACTTTGAGATACTAAAGTCACCTGCTTCACCAAGGTCTGCTCAGGGCCTTCCCTAGAATAAGGAGAAAAAAAGGTAAGGTTTTCAGGTACCAATTGCCTACCAGTGTCGGAGTCTGACCAACATTGTCCCATTTAAGTTATTCCTCCCTTCCTTTTCACATAGGACAAATAGGCTTAAGGGTTTTAGAAGCTGACCCAGCCCACATGACTAATGGGTAGCAAATTCAGGATTTCAAAGCTTGCCTGTCTATTGCAAACTTCTATTTTAGTCTTTGAAACAGGAAATGCAGAAGATTTTCTACAGGATAGATTTCAAGGACACAAAAAGGCCCTTCAGGTTTCCAAAATACGTAAGAAAAAAGGTCTTGAAAATCTATTCACTTACATATATTAGAAGGTCCCGGCCCTGGGACATTAAATTATCATGCCCCAAATTAATAATCAAATCTGGACTTGGTCTCCGATTTATTGTGCTTACTTTCCCTTTTGGAGATACTCAATAAAATAATATGAGCATTTTGGCCGGGCGCGGTGGCTCACGCCTGTAATCCCAGCACTTTGAGAGGCTGAGGCGGGCGAATCACGAGGTCAGGAGATCCAGACCATCCTGGCTAACATGGTGAAACCCCGTCTCTACTAAAACTATACAGAAAATTAGCCAGGCGCGGTGGCGGGGGCCTGTAGTCCCAGCTAGGCAGGAGGCTGAGGCAGGAGAATGGCGTGAACCCGGGAGGCGGAGCTTGCAGTGAGCCGAGATCCGGCCACTGCACTCCAGCCTGGGCGACAGAGCGAGACTCCGTCTCAAAATACTACTACTAATAAGAGCATTTTGTTCCCTGGATCTAAATGCTTATTTTTCAATGAAATACTTGAAACCACAGCAGTCATTGGTACCTCCTTTTGAGATGGTTTATTGTATCCCTTTCAGAGGTTCTGGGCCATGTACAATTTTCATAAAAGTATGTGAGAAGACAAGAAGACCAGGCCATTACATCAAGTTGAGAATCCAGTTCATTGTATAGGGATACCCAGCTGAATGAAGCAGGGAGTAGGAGCTAAACTTCAGCCAACACGTTACTCTATGGTGCTGTGCTGAATCCACCTAAAGCGGGGTGTCATTTCTAATTTGAAAAAGGAAACATAAAGGCTCACACAGGACCTGGCAAGTCCCTGAAGGTTAGGAAGAGAAGGGAAAAACGTGTTTGGACATAAAGCTTTTCACATTCTATCAGTCATTAATTAAAGGAATTGAATCAAAGTCTGTTTAAAAATAATGAAATCGCCGGGCGCGGTGGCTCACGCCTGTAATTCCAGCACTTTGGGAAGCCGAGGCGGGTGGATCACCTGAGGTCAAGAGTTCAAGACCAGCCTGACCAACGTGGAGACACTCTCTCTTTACTAAAATTTTCTACTTAAAGCTAATTGATGAGAATGCTTGTTAATTCGGTAAATCAATGTCAGCCTAAGGAGATGTCTTTTGTTGGCACTGGAGAGTATAATTTTATTTCAGGGGAAAATGTTTAGTAGAACCATCAGCATGCTGTCCTATTTTACTCTGGCATATGAGAACTATTACTATGGGAGCCAGTGAATATTTAGAAAAATGGTTCTATGTAAGGTGGGACAAATAGAAAACTCTCATATGTTTTGATTGGATGATTGTGTTTTAAAAACCTTTCAGTCTGCTAGGAATAAAATACCATGACCGTGTATATACTACATTTCCAAAAATTATCACACCATCACTGTGACAGATTTTGGAGCATCTCTGGAGAAACTCTTTTGAACACTAAGCTATCAAGTCTTAACTTCAGGGATATATAACTGGCATTTTCCATTTTAAAGCGAAATACTTTTGAAATTCTAACAATAACTACCCATTTTTAGAGGACCAAGTACCATACTAAGTAGTTTGCATACATAATGCCTATATTCCCAAAAAAGAATACTTCAAATGTTGTATGTTACTATTTCTTTTTTATCACTGAGGAAATTGAGGTGCAAAGAGGCCAAAGGGACTTACCTAATTTCATTTAACTAATTACTGGTAGGCTAAAGATTCAAATCTATGCTGTTCCTGATTTCAAACCTGAGCTCTTGCCATGTCACAGAACTCACCCTTTCAGCAGGCTTCTACTTAGGGGAGAATGTGGTATTTCAGCCAACCAAAATGTTATCATAAGATATAAAAAAAAATCTTAGATTGAATATATGAATTGATACATTCTCCTACCATTTCCCAAAGTGTATCATGGCTATCTTTGAATTACAAGAAATCAGACTGGAAATGTGGAGTTCCTACTTACTTGTTCCAATAATTTTTGTCCATTGAGGTGAGCCTGTATCACAGCATCGTTAACAAGCAAGTGAAAGTTCAGAAGCACATGTTCAACGTCGTATGTTCCATGCATTGCATCTGACAGTTCTTCCAGTGACCGGATATATGCATGCCAGTGTGGATTAAGCTCCGCCATGTGTGCCAGGCAGCCTCGCATGACATTGAGGCAGTATCCCATACAAGGCTTACTGAGCGTCAGGCCCTGGCAGTGTGGGCAGTACTGCATCTTCAGGAGGGCTCTGCTGCACTCTTTGGAGAAGTGCAGATAGTCTGTGGTGTTGATGACTTCAATACCCAGATTGAGTGCTTGCAGAAAGGTGCGGCTGGGCAGCAGGGACCTCCCCATCTGTCCCATTGCTCTTTTAGGAATATTACCAAATGGACTCACATCCCGGCGAGCCATCCGGATGCATTCTGAGTATTCCAGGGAACTGTCAGTCACACCAGGGTTAATGAGGTGATTGTAGACCAGAGGGAAAAGACTGTCAAAAAATCTGTTTACAAATTCTTCAGGATTAACATCAGCACCAAACAAATACAGCCCCACATCAGTGAAGAACTCCTGAACCGAAGCAGCAGCCTCCAAGGCCATGTTCCTGTAGGTATTGCAAAAAAGTATACTGGTATAATTTTCTGCTTGTTTGATGAGAGTTTCAAGGGTTTCTGTAACACAAGCAGAGGTAAATGATGAGAAGATTTAGTATTCATGTTAACACTGTCCATCTGCTCCAGACATTAAATGACTCATCAAAACTAATCTAAGGATCTAAATTGTAATTCTCAGCCTACTCAACTAAATTCAGCTTTCCAAGGATAATGACCGGACAACAATGATCATTGCCTACAACACACACGTTTTATAGAGATATATTTCTAGAATCAAAGTCTGTTTAAAAGTAATGAAATCACCAGGTGCGGTGGCTCACGCCTGTAATTCCAGCACTTTGGGAAGCTGAGGGAGGTGGATCACCTGAGGTTAAGAGTTTGAGACCAGCCTGACCAATATGGGGAAACCTCCTCTCTACTAAAAATACAAAAATTACCCAGGCATGGTGGCAGATGCCTGTAATCCCAGCTACTCGGGAAGCTGACACAGGAGAATCATTTGAACCCGGGAGGCGGAGGTTGCAGTGAGCTGAGATTGCACCATTGCACTCCAGCCTCGGTGACAGAGCAAGACTCCGTCTCAAAATTTAAAAAAAGTAATGAAATAAAAAATAAGTTACATGTATGATACTTTCTTACTTTATTCTATAGTCATTCATAACTATTCATTTCTATCACTAATGATAGATAAAAGTATCATTGAGAAATGTATTTCATAATCTGACTTCACTATTTATAGAAGATGGTCACATTAAGTACTTAATTCACCCTGTGCTATATTTTTATAATTTTTAAAATCTTTTTCTTTTCCAGAATGAAAGCTAGTAGATTACACACTGGTTGCTACAAAGGGAGGTTAGATTCCCAAAGGAAAACCAGACAATCCTAAGACCTCCTCACATGTTCTAACTAAAGAGAAAGTAAAGCATTCATTTTCAAAGTATCCATAAATTATCACACTTTGTTAAGCAGTGTGAAACCCATAAGTGCTATTATTTGATGAAAATAAATTATCATGACCACATCATTAATCATATCCTTTTTCTTATCATCTTATCTTCAAAGACTTTACTGTGGGATATTTTGTTTCTTACTTAAATAACTGATGATCTCAAGTCAATTTATCCACAGAAAGAACCAAGAATAATTTATCCACAAATTAAGGGAGAAAATCTAAAAAAGAAAGTTGGAATAATTAACAAGTCAAAATGGTACATCAAAATGAGGCATTAAGCAACACTAAACACCTTGGATATATTAGTAATTACATTTCATAATTAGCCTAAACAAGGACACTGGACTGTTTCAATATATAATAATAAAATATATTCAATAAAATTATCTCCTATAGTCCCAATCCTATAGTCACTTTTAATTAGGTTGTAAAAGATCATGCAATAACTTAGTAATCAAAACACTGTTTGAGTATATTACAAAAATAGATGGAAGAAGAGTAGGAAACAACAAAATGGAATAACAAAATGCAGAGGTGCAGAGAGAGCTACTAATGAAGGAGAACTGTGTCATGAATATGCCATAGAGTACAAGTACAAATAAATAATAATACAATATCATGAATTCTGACACTGATTTAATGCACATTGAGTTCCAGGCTTTAGTGTGATATATCAAGGTGCATCTACCCTGCAATCAAAGGTAACAGCTTTCAAAAGTAATTGCAATTCTGTTTCAACAGAGTCCTGTATAAATTGTTAGGTAGAGCTCATGTGTTATCTGTGCATCGCTAGTAACTAGCTCCTCAATAAAAATATGAAAGAACGAAAATGGGATGATAATGAGAAGGCTTCAATTGAGATTAGCAGCTCTATCATATCAGTCAGCATTAATGCCAGGTTTCCCCAAATGGCCTGATCCCCTGAGCTTCATGGGGAAAAAGTACGGATTGTCAGGTCTCTGCATTTGAAATTCTAACTCAGTAGGTTCGTCTTGGTTCAGGAATCTATATTTAACAAGCAGCCCAGGTGATTCTTTTAACCTGGCCAGTTTTTGAAACATTGCGTTTGCAAATATGTGCAAAACATTCTCTCTGCTCTTACAGAGTTGTTCAGCAAGCATTCCACTATGATAACCTGACCCACAGCTGCAATCTCAGCCACTACACTCTGCTTTCACAGACCCACAGGACAAAGTGTGAAAACGGAATTGAATCTTTGTGGCTTGAACTACAATAAAGCTGCTAAGCCTGTATGTTTCTCCTTAAAATAGGTCATTTTTCTGAGCAGTTTGTGTGTGGCTATGAATTGCCAAGTAGGTCACAAATAATTTTATTTACCAATAATGGTTACATCACAATGTTTTAAAATTATTTAATTTGTTAAAGATAAAATAAGGATAGATTCAAAGATACCCTGTATCATAGGCATTCTTAAATGCTTTCCACCTAGGTTTCTAAGATACGTGCTATGCGTTCATGTAACTGACAATTGCCATGTTATTCTTAGTGGAATAAAGGTTGAGCGTGGCTGAATCAGGCAATACTGATGTTCCATCAGATTTCTGCCAACTCTAAATGATGCTTACCTGTGCAATTTTAAGACAAGAATAAAATATTTTTTATAAATTTCAGCCCAATTAATTTATAACATAATGATTTAGGAAAATATGGAGTTTATCTTTAAGTAGCCCTAATGGGTATGTTTTACAAAGTAATTTATATTGTAAAAGCAACGTTGAAGAGAATATATTTAATATTTAGGAGTTTCCATTCAAAATAAAAATGAGTAGAGCACTTTCAAATATCATTATTTCTCTTTTAAGGCCACTGTGTATTATTAGCAACAAACTAATCTGATTACTCTTTGAGTTTGTAATTAAAAATACATTTCTGAACAAATTTGACAGTTTTTGTTTGATTTTAGAGTAGTTTCTCTCTGATTCAATTTTATCTTTAAAACAAAACAACCAAAAAGAACTTGATAATAACTTCAGGAATCATATTACAGTGAAATTTTAAAAATTTCCCTAATACCACATGCATTAAAATTTTAGCTTTCATAAACTGTGTATTGACTTTACTACCCTTTGAAGGAGAGATTATATGTTATCAAATACAGTCATGTGCCTTGTAATGATGTTTTGGTGAATGACTAACTGTATATATGACATTGGTCCGATAAGATAATAATGGAGCTGAAAAATTCCTATAACTTAGTGACATCATAGCCATCATAACATGATAGTCCAACGTATTACATGTTTGTGGTGATGCTGGCATAAACAAAAATACCAGATTGTCAGTCATATAAAAGTCTAGCACATACAATTATGTACAGTACATAATATTTGATGATGATAATAAACAACTTTGTCCCTGGGTGTTTACCATACTATTTTTTTATTGTTATTTTAGAGTGTATTCCATCTATTGATTTTTTTTAAGTTAACCATAAAGCTACCTAAGTGAGGTCTTCCAGAGGAAGGTATTGTTATCATAGGAGAGGAAGGCATTGTTATCACAGGAGATGACATCTACATGCCTGTTATTGTCCCTGAAGCCCTTCCAGAACAACAAGATGTGGAGGGGGAAGACGGTGATATTGATGATCCTGACCCTATGTAGGCCTAGGCTAATGTGTGTGTTTGTGTCTTAGCTTTTAACAAAAAAGTTGAAAAAGTAAAACAATAAATAAGTATTTAAAAATAGAAAAACAAGCTTATAGAGTAAAGATATAAAGAAAACATTTTTGTACAATGAGTTTGTGTTTTAAGCTAAATGTTACTACAAAAAGTCAAAAAGTTTTTTAAAAATTGAAGTTTATAAAGTAAACTTTATAAACTACTGTAAGCTAAGGTTAATTTGTTATTGAAGAAAGATTTTTAAAATAAATTTAATGTAGCCTAAGTATACAGCATTTGTACAGTCTATAATAGTGTACAGTAATGTCCTAAGCTTTCATATTCACTCACTGCTCACTTACTGACTTACCTAGAGCAACTTCTAGTCTCGCAAGCTCCACTCATGTTATGTGCCCTATACAGGTGTACGTTTTTTTTAAAAAAATTTTATACTATAATTTTATGGCATTTTATACCATAATTTTACATATATATATATAATACTTTAAGTTCTAGGGTACATGTGCACAACGTGCTGGTTTGTTACATATGTACACTTGTGCCATGTTGGTGTGCTGCACCCATTAACTCGTCATTTACGTTAGGTATATCTCCTATTGCTATCCCTCCCCCTCCCCCCTCCCCACAATAGGCCCTGATGTGTGATGTTCCCCTTCCTTGTGTCCAAGCGATCTCATTGTTCAATTTCCACCTATGAGTGAGAACATGTGGTGTTTGGTTTTCTGTTCTTGCGATAGTTTGCTGAGAATATATGTATTTTTATATACGATTTTTTGTGACAACATCTTGCTCCATCACCCAAGCTGCAGTGCTATGCCAGGATCATAGCTCCCTGTAGCCTAAACTTTCTGTGCTCAAAGCAACCCTCCTGCCTCAACTTCCCAAGTAGCTGGGACTACAGGTGTGTACCACCATGCCAGGCTAATTTTTATTTTTTATTAATTTTTTGTTGAGATGGGGTCTCGCTATGTTGCCCCGGCTGGTCCCAAACTCCTGGCCTCAAGGTATCTGCTCACTTTGACCTCCCACAGTGCTAGGATTACAGGCTCATTCTATACCATCCTTTTACTGTATCTTTTCTATGTTTAAATATGCTTCGATACACAAAGATTTACCACTGCATTACAAACACCTAGAGTATTATAGTAACATGTCATACTGGTTTGTAGCCTAGGAGCAATGAACCTATACCATATAGCCTAGGTGTGTGGCAGACTGTAAGGTCTAGATCTGTCTAAGTATACTCTGTTATATTTGCACAATGGTGAAATTGTCTAATGATGTATTTCTCCAAACAAATCTCTGTACTTCAGTGGTGCACAACAGTGTCAATATTCTGTTTATTTCCTGAATATCTGAACACAATATAGATTTTATTTAAGTAATATATTGCATTAGTTTTTCACCATGCTATTAACTTACCACAATATTAAAAAATTGGGGGGCTTTCAATATGTATTAAATCCGATATTGAAATATTACAGTTAACTGAATTACCTAAATATATGTAATGTACATATTTTTATATATTTGTGATCACATATATTTCTTAAATCCAACCAATAAAAAACTGTAAACTATCAGTCTATACATAATTGATTATTCAATGCTTAGGGACAAACATATTTTGAAATTTTCTGTCCTAATCACTTCATAAAATTTTAATATGTAAACACCTATCAAAAGTGTACAATCTAGGAGCTAAGCCATTGAATAATTTTGTGCTAATTTTTTATTAAAATTGGTAAAATCAGAAATTGAATTTACTATATCTACTTGTTTGTATTAACTTTGAATTTGTAAAACTATTACTTTGTTCTTATACCACGTTTACCAAGGAGTTGAATATTTCCATTTTACTGAATTAACATTTTGATATTAGCAAGAATTTAAACTTTCAAAATAATTGTCAAGTAACAAAATATGTGCTGTTGTCCAAAAATATAATAGACATATAAAATAATTGTTTATAAATCCAAGATAGGTTAGCTGCTGAACAATTCATCACATCTACTTAATTATGAAAGAGAAACTACAGTTTCTTTCATTACAAAGTTATAATACATAAAAATACCTCTCATCAAAGCTATATAAGTAGTAGCTTTGTATTCAAGCATTAAAAATCGTAGCACACATTGAAAATAAACATTTTCCAGTCTTGCTTAAGGAATTTAAGAAACAGATTAGGAATAAAAACTATCCTTTTGTGTTTTTCATTGAGAATTTCAATAAGCTCTTCTTTCCAGTGAAATCAGAACAAGTCTATCAAGAAAGAATAACTTCCAATTTTCCTTATAATACCTGAGTGGTAGATTGAATTAAAGGCTGCAAGTGCAATCTAATTACTGTTTAAATATAGAATGTAATTTCTCCCAGTCTTATGGGAAAATTAATTTATCTACACATAAAGTCATTTATGTGTTATCTCGCTAAAAACTGGATTTGGAATGCATGAAGTTTATCTGCATCTATTTCCATTTTCAACATTAACATTTCGTTAATCTTAATTTAATGTCAAAACACCTAAGACTGAAAACTTTAACTGTTTCTAGCCCACATTCCTTTTAGAGATATTTTATTATACACACAAATGATTACTTACACAAATGAAGGATTTAACTTTAAATAAAACTGGTAGAGATAAAATCAAGTGATATCGATTTAAAATTAAATGTGAAAAATTTCAAAATCAGTGAAGATTCATATGCAGGTGGCTTTTTGTAATGCGAGAAACCTAACAGTCACAAGGATTTTATTAGTTTAAAGATAAAGTTGATTTTTAAAAGCAATGATTATGAATAACTGTTATAATAACCTCTCTGGCATGACATGAACTTATATTTTATGACCCTTTTAATGTTTTTTATTTTTGATATATGAATGTTTTAATTTAAAAAATTTGAAATTTCAACTATAATTTGAGGCCACAGATATGCTCAAATATAGCAATGAAATAGATTTTAAAATATTAAATCATATCAACCATAGAATATCAGATGATTTTACAAATTATATCTGGTTGAAGAGAAATTTTCAGAGCAAATTTGCATTTTGTGCATTACAACTCTCAAGTCACACGTTATGTTATTGCAATGGATAATTCATTACTACTCTGCTACTTTAGAGTTACTCGGTGCCTGAAATCATGTATCCCTCTGTATTAAATTATACAGATAGATTAATAGGTAGGTAGATCATTTTAAAAGTAATTTTATAACCAGTTTTTATCACACACGTTACAATGAATTTTAATTTCATTTCCTTTTTCCTAAAAAAAAGTACTTCTGAATAATTTTAATAGTAATAATTCTTTTGATTTTCAGAAGACTATTATAGCCACTTGAAGATATGTATATTTAAATAAAAGAAGCAACTACCTAATTCTCCACACTGGAAGTGTTTATAGTGAATTTTCCCCTTATATTTGCATATTGCCTCATTTTTTTTCCAAAAAGTAAAATGTGCAAAGTTTCTTAGAATATTAATTTAATGACATTTTCAAATGTTATGCAGTATGATTTATAATTCTCCAGAAATCAGTCATCTATATAAATAAATAGTGAGTGGGATATTAATCTGTATCATCAAGAATTAGCATTTTGGTAATTAATCTAATCTTCTAGGATAAGCACTGCATGGAAAAATGCCCTCTTAACTTTCTTCCTCCCTCATTTCCCTCCTCATTAATTTGGCCTTCATGGTGCTTCACATTTATTTCTAATATTATTTTACAATTATTTATGTTCTGAAAATCAACTTGATTTTAGCAGAAATTTAAATTCGATTAAGCACTTGTGTAACGATACAATCAGTTTCAAACAACTGATCACTGATTGTTTCATGAATTATTGTGGGGTGAAGATTTTAAATCAAATTTTTATCTTTAAGCTCAGAAACACAATCTAGAACTACAAAGGAGCTATACAGAAGAGTTTCTTACTCACAACTTTATGTTTTTATACAGAACAAGTAAACCAATATCCTTTATTGGTGGTTCTCCTTCCTCTTTTTCTTTGGGTGTTTTAGTTAATTCATACATGAAAACATGGTTCTTCTTTATTTAAATAAACAAAAGCTTTCATTCTGCTAACTCATACATTTTCTCTATTTGAAATCTCAAGAGAATGAGATGTTCTATATTTTTGGCTTTCATTGGCACACTGTCCATTCCCTAAAGTGTATTCAAATCTAGTTTCTTTTGATACTCATTCTTTCATTCATCCATTCAACCAATATATTTTGAGCACCTGTTTTAGACTTTGAAGCTAAAACTGAATAAGCCATACAAGTTTCTGTCCTTACAAAGCTTAGAATCTACAGAATAGAAGATGAAGTATAAAAGCAAACAGATATATAAATGATTTATTGTTATGTTAGCTATTACAGAGGGAAAAAAGAGGGTAGGGGATGAAAAGGGAAGAGCGCTGTTTTCTAAAGATCAATTTGCTTATAATCAATTGACCAAAAGACAATCAAAAGCAAGTTCTTCATCTTATTCTCAATAGGAAACTTTCTGAGTTTACCAAATACATCCAAACTGTAAGCAATATTTGATCATTTGCTAATTAAAACATTGATTTGGACAAACTGGTTTGGGCAAAGTGATTTTCTACAGATTGGCTATTTTATTTTACTCTGAGACAAGGTCTCATTCTGTTGCCCAGACTAGAGTGCATTGGCATAATCTCGGCTCACTGCAGCCTCAACTGCCTAGGCTCCAGAGACTCCCCAACTTCAGCCTCCCAAGTCTCTGGGACCACAGACATGCACCACCACCATGGTCAGCTAATTTTGGTCTGTTTGTTTGTTTGTAGAGACAGTGTCTCTACATTGCCCAGGCTGAGATTGGCCATTTTAGATAGAGTGAGCTGGAAAACCCTCTCTGAGGAAGCAACATTTGAGCGGAGGCCTCGGTGATGAAAAAGAGCCAGCTATGAAAAGATGAGTGGTTAGGATGCTCAGAGAAGGTAGAGTGCAAGGTTATGAGGTGCAAAGAAGGTTGTTGACTATGCAAAAACAGAGGAAAGTCAATGTGAGTGGAGCTCAGTGAGTGAGAGGAGAGAAAGGTCAGAGAAGTAGGCAGAGGACAGATTTCAGATGGCCCCACAGATCATGGTAAGGGGATTCGAATTTATATGTGGAATGTGAAGCACTGGGGAATTTTAAATATGGAGAAATGTGATGCTGTTCATGTCTTAAAGGATAACAGTGGCTGACATATGGAGCATGGACTGCTGAGCGGGTGTAAGAGTGAAAGTAGAAAGCCCAGGTTAAAGGCTGTGCTAACAGTATGGGTGATAGTCATTGGGCTGTCGTACTGTGGTATTGGTGGAGGTGTATGCTGCAATCAGTGATCAGATTGGCCGTATGTACTAAATCATAGGCAAAATAACTTGTGGTTGTTTGGAGGGAGATGTATAGGAAATGGATAAATGAAGAATAAATCTGAAGACTGGGCCTCAGTATCTGGATGCATAGTGGTACCATTAACTAAGATAGGCAAGAGTATGCAGGCTCCGTGTTTGTGTGTGGTGGGTTTGAAAATTAAAGGTTTTGTTTTGGACATATTACCAATTAGAAAATCAAATAAAATGTATCAATATACAATTAGATATAATGGGAGTCTCAGGAAAAGTTGAGGTTGTTGATATAAATCTGAAAGTGACTGTTATGGAGAATACAGTCATGGTACTGGATGAAATAACTGAAGGGGAAAAGATAGGGAAGAGTGGAGAGATTCAGGAAAAGAAGAGTAACCAGTAAGAAGAATGAGAATAAGAAGTCAAAGAAGTAAAAAGAAAATCAGGAAAATGGAGTGTCCCAGAAATCAAGGGAAGAAAATAATGCAAGCAGAAGAAAGTAATCTATCATATCAAATGCTATTAAAAGGGCAACTGAGATGAGGAATAATTGACCATGGGAACTGATGACAGAGAAGCCCTTAGCAACCTTGATAACAGCTGCCTCAGCAGAATGTGAGCAGAAAAGAACAAGAACTGAGGCAACATTATAGGCAACTTCTTGCAAATGTTTGCTCTAATGGAAGCAGAAAACCAAGGCAGGCACTGGAGTGGGCTATGAGGTCAAAGGTTTTTGCTTGCTTGAGGAAGGAGAATTTACTGCATATTCACATATGGATAGGAATACATTGATGACTGAGCAGGCAGGATGGAATTGCAGGAGGAAATTCCTTGAGTAAGCAAAAGGATGTGATCTAGGGCATTGACAGAGACTAAAATATTGGATAAATAAGTAGATGTTGCAGTTGCCAAGAATAATGTCAAGTGAAGTCAAGAGAAAGAGTGTGAGTCAGGTAACAAAATGTTGAATTGCTAGGGAACACGACCAGAAGTCTGGTAAATGGTAGCATGGAAGCTGGACAGGCAGTGAATCTTCTGCCAGGCAAAGGGGATTTGCTGGGGGAGTATAGGAACAAAAATGTGGATCCAGGAGCACAGCACCCCCAACCAAAGAGGACGATCCTGTTTGTTTCCTGTTGCTGCTGTAACAAATTACTAATAATTTCCCAACCTAAATAACAGAAATTTATGCCTTCTCAGTTCTAGATGCCAGGCATCCAAAAGCAGTGTCGCTAGGCTGAAATCAAGCTGTGGTCTGGGCTGCACCTGCCTCTGGAGGTTCTGGAAGAGAATTCATTCCTTTCTTTTTCCAGCTGCTGGTGGCTGCTGCCATTTCTTGGCACTCCTTGGCTTATATCCACATCACTCTAATCTCACATTGTTTTCTGCGTGTGTGCATGTGTGAAATCTCCCTAGGACTCTCTTTTAAAGATTCATGTGACTATTAGGACCCACCCAGATAATTCAGGATAATCACCCCATCTCGTGATCCTCCATTCAAGCACATATGCAAAGACTTTTTTTTTTTTCTTTTTTCTCCATGTAAGCAACAACTCAAAGATTCCAGGGATTTGTCCCTGATATCTTTGGGGCCCAATATTCAGCCTACTACAATACTGATCACAGAAGACAAAAAAATGAAATTAAAAATTCTACACTTAATTTGCAATATCAGGAGACAATGACTGTAGTCCAGGGCCTCCCATGTACTGATTATGTGAGCCATTTAACCTTTCTAAGTGTCAATTTTGTCTGTAATAAAGTGGATGTAATCGTGTCTGCTCTGACCAAAGGCAGGGTAGCTGTGAGATTCAACTGAAATGAAATTCAGCATGGTGACTAGTGATTCTCTTCTTATGTTCACAGACTGCTCAGAACAATGTTCTAAAACTGACTGTACCCTCCTGCCTTTCCTGTGTGTTCATGAAATCTGTTGAGGCAGGAATCGTGTCCTCCTATTCATCTTTCTATCTCCCAAACTTTTTCCCAATAGCGGCCTCTGTACATTCTGATAGGCTTCGGTTCAAATGCCCCATAATTAGATGCTAGTCCCATCAGTGTAAATTTCCTGACTTCCTTGCCCCTCACTTACTCTCATCAGAAAACAGGTATAATAATGGCACCTATCTCATAGAACAGCTGTGAGAATTCAATGAATTTGTACATGCTACCTACTTGCATAGTGCCTAAAGGTAGAATGTGCTGAAAAATCATGAAGGAATGATAATAATAATCCCTAACTTGTGTCATGTACTTGCCATGAGCTAGATGATTCATTAAGTTCTTTTGGAAAATTAATGTACTTAATTCTCCAACTCATGATGTGGGTACTCTTACTAGTGCAACAACCATAACAATACTGTGTATATTAGTAAACATAGCACACATGATATTATTAATCATTCCTACTTTGCAGATGATCAAGTTGAAGCACTGAGAGCGTAAGTGATTTGATCAAGGTTTACACAGAAAGTAGCAGAGCCTGGATTTGAACCCTGAGTATTTGTTTCCAGATTCTGGGTTCTGAACCATATGATATACTATCATTTTTTAAATAATCTGACACCCTATATAAAATAGCTGAGAAGGGCCATTTGGGATAGATGTACACAGAAACAAAATAAAACAAGACAAAACTTTATCTATATAATTGAACAAAATGCAAACATTTCACTGTTAACTTAGCATATTAAGAGATTCTGTATGATAAACCAAATTAGCTATTGAAATTATTCTTTTTTGAAAATCAATTAATAGTATAAATATGGCAAATATAAAGAGAAATCTCTGTGTTGCACTGAAGTCAACTCAGCTGAAAATTTTCTAATATTTCTAATTATGAAGTGCAAAACTGCATCCTAATCTCTGGGAAAGAAAGATAGTGTTTACGATCTTTATCACCAAATACACTGTGGAGAAAAAAATAAATATTGTTGCTCTTCTACCACTCTTCCCCCTGCAAAAAAAAAGTCCATGTCAAAAGATAATATAAGAGAAAATAAACTAATATTTAGTTAGAACAAGAAGGTAAAGTTAAACTCAGAGAAAAGATTTAGATGATAGGAAATCCTGCTGGCGATGCTGCGGAAATCCTGCTGGCGATGCTTCAGAAATCCCACTAGAAATGATGGAAGAGCTAGGCAGGCAGAGAGGAATAGTTGATTGGGTCAGACTGTCACTGAAATGGTATTGAGATTTCTGCCAACCTCTTCCTAATGAAATGCAAGGGCTTCATCTCAACATTCAGAGTCTCCTAGTAAATCTAGCTTCTAAAGCTAGTGATGCATTCTCTTATACCCTTTATTGGTAAAAATTTTGTTTCTTTCACTCATTCCTCTACATCCTAGGCCAGATTGTTCAAAGTCTTGGTTCTTGTTTCTTATTATCTTGTTCAAAATATAGCCCCAGTTTTACAATGGTGATCGCTCTCACATTTACATATGTAGCTCAGCAATCACCAAAGTTTTCGGTCTCAGAATACTTTACACTCTTAAAAATTTATTGGGAAACCCAAAGCTTGTACTGTGGTGGGCTACATATGTATACATAAATACATATTATCCACATGTATTATTTTAAAAATAAAAACTGATAATTATTTTAAAACATTTAATCCATTAAGAGAACCATAATAAACATAATGATACTAGATTACTGGTTTTGTAAAAAAGAAAAAAGAACTGTATTTTCCAAAACAAAAAATGTTAGTGTGAAGAATATCATTGTTCTACATCATTGCAAATTTCATTATTGTCTCGCTTAATAGAAAAGAGCTATATTCTCACATCTATTTCTGACTTCAATCTGTGAACAGCATCTTGTTTTGGTCAAGGTATATGAAGAAAATCCAGCCTCACACAGATGCAGGTGACAAAGGCAGCCTTTTAATTTAATAGACTTTCCAGATCATTGTTAACATTGTTCTTTGATATTACACCAAAACATGACAAGCGATTGTTTCTTCAAGTTTAAGTGTAATACGGAATCTAAAAGCATACCAAAGTACTTTTCATAATCTGTTAACCCTTTGGTCAGTCTTTTATTACGAATGGTTCTCTTACCCATTCAAGACATTGTAATCCATGCATTGACATGTTAGTTCACAAGTTATGCAGATTTTCCCAACTTTGACACATTTCATCACTCTTTTTTTTTGGAGACGGAGTCTTGCTCTGTTGCCCAGGCTGGAGTACAGTGTTGTGATCTCGGCTCACTGCAACCTCCACCTCCCCGGTTCAAGTGATTCTCCTGCCTCAGTTCCCCGAGTAGCTGGGATTATAGGCAGGTGCCTCCATGCCTGGCTAATTTTTGTATTTTTAGTAGAGATGAGGTTTCACCATGTTGGCCAAGCTGGTCTAGAACTCCTGACCTCATGATCTACCCTCCTTGGCCTCCCAAAGTGCTGGGATTACAGGCGTGAGCCACCATGCCCAGCCTCATCACATTTTTAAGTACTGGAAACTGTCAAGGTCATGGGGATGAATGTAAGTTTTCTAAATTTCCAATTTTCTCTTAAAGCTCAAATATAATTGCTAGCAGCAAATACAGTACATTGTTTTCCTTGAAGCTACAGACTCATTTTGTTCAATTTTAAGAAAACTTTAGCCAAATACTCAAGTCTGAATTACCATAGCATGCCTGTCAATCACTTTGTTCATGAAAAATAAAAAATGGTATTCAGAAAAAAAAAATGTGGCTAATTCAGCTTGCAACTCAATTGCAAAAGTATCTTTCATTGAGAGAGCCATTACACTTTGGTACGCAGAACACTTGCTTTATGCAATCTTATCATTTCATGACATAGAACATGAAATATATGTGTAATTGAGAGTTTATATTTAACAGTCAATAATTTTTGCTGTTTTATCCGGACCTTCTAAAATGCAATGGCCTTTAAAAATGTGAGTTTGTGGAGGTAAAACATACAGTGATTACGATTAAGAGTACGGTTTGATGCCACCAATTTAATTTGTGCTAAAACCCCAGCAGTTTTGCTCACCATTGCTTTTGTACTATAAATGCAAATGCAAATACAGAGGAAAAGGTAAACCATGACTTCATAGTATTATGAAACAGTTTTGATCTCACAAACACTCTGAAGTTTCCGGAACCCCAGACCACTTTGAGAATTGTTGCTGAAGCAAATATTTCTTACCAGAGATTCTATCTCTTTTTCAATGTATAACATATAAACCTGGATCTGTATTTGCCAATTATTTCCCTCTATGGTTTCAGCATCTTTCTGACCTCCTTCTTTTGTATATTAGGAACCTCCTTCTTTTGTATATTTACTAAGCATCTGGACTTAAAGTCTTAGAACTTTTATTGCCCTTGTCCAGTTAGTCATCAATAGCTGTTCTCATGACACGTGTATACCTATGTAACAAAACTGCATGTTCTGCATATGCACCTCAGAACTTAAAGTATAATAAATAAATAAATGTTGATTTCTTTAAAAAATTATTTCTCATTGCCAGCTATTACCTTAATATCTCTCTTATCCACTGTGGATTACTAAAAGAGCTTCCATCGGTTCCTCAGTCCACTTTTTCCTCAGCTCAATATTGAGCACTTTAAATGTTTTCATACTTCTTTTCATTTATTTATTAAAATACAATGTTTACCCCAGGACAAAGTCAAACTCCATAGAGCTGAGTAAACTAATACAATTTGATTTACATTGTAGAGTCTCCAAAACATGCCTAAAAAGAATATCCAAGTGCTAGAAAAGACATTTTGTTAGGTAGCACATGGCATTCTAAACCAAAATGAATTAATCGAACTTGGAGTTTCTCAAATTACATAATGATAGCTTACCTCAATCTTTTCCTTTAAAGTCAGCTCTATAGGATCCACAAATGTACACAAAAACCCAAACTCCTAACATCCTTGAAATAACTATCACAGCTTAATTTCCTGTGCCATCATATTAATTATATTTTTATTATGTCTAATCACTACAAGTCATTGATCATATTTATTGTTCTAAGAATTGTCATTAATTTGCATCCTCTTTTTGGTGCTAGAACATTTTGGTGGCGTTTTTAAATCTAAATAACAGTATATTAATATGAATCACTAATGAAGTATCTCATCTCCTCTTCAATTCATGGTTCTTGGGATATCTGCCTACAGTATAGTATTTAAAATATATCTGTTTGTTTCTATTAGCTTTCTAGCAATGGCTAAGGAGTTTCATTGGGCAACACAAAAATAGTCTCCAAGTCATCATACAAATGCATGCTAAAGTATAATAGTGATGAATTCTAACCACCAAATGCTCTAATATAAAGTAACTTAAAATAGTTTAAATTCTATTCTGCAGTCTCCTGATTTTACCGCATCCTGAGTATGGTCCTACACATCTGCTAGATCATATTGCCAAGTGTCATAGTTGAGTGATTCCTACAGTTACAGGTTGAGAAACAGAGGGAGAAATGAGTTGAAAGCATTCACTCCAAAGTTACAGACAGTTTAATAAATATACTGTTTCTACTTTGACATGAGAGAAACTTCCTCAGAAGGTAGGCAATCTTTTAGACCATTACATTCTTTCCAAATAGCTGGAGAAAAAATTGCAATTCTCTCTGATAACTAAAATGGGTTATAAAGCACAAAATCAATCAGACCAAGAACAGTCTGTTTTACTACAACATCCATTTCTGCTTTCAGAGCTGTTATCAGAAAATACTCCAACAGTAACATTGTCAAAAGTAGAAAGAATAGGGTGTAACAATTATGTGATTTTTGCTATGGGATACTAGCAGCCCTTTTTAAATGCACTAGAAATATATATTTGAAAACAAAGGTCCTGCCAAAGATATGACTTGTAGAAATCTAAATTCTAAATAATTATGATTTCAAAGATATGACTTTAGAAACAATACGAATTTTCTCTGTGAATACTTACCAATTCAAAAAATGGTATATTTATTCAAGAGTTACTTAAATAAGAATAAAATCCCTTAATGCTGCAATTTTGCAGGGCAAGATCAAAGTACTTGGAAGACCAGTATATTAGAAATGCAAAAGAACTTGACAGATGAACTAATTCACTTCCCAAATGCCCGCATAACCAGTTCAGGGACTTGAGGTTCTCTTCTATTAAAAACAAATATAAACAAAATCTTCCACTTTAAAACCTTTCTCAGTGCCCAGTTGTACATCTAATATAATCAAAATATCATGGCCTTATAGATAAGGCACCAAATTCTATAGAACTGGAGTTAAAATCTATTTCTTTTTTAAAATTTGTTTTCTTGGAAATTCACATTAGTTTCTGTGTGGAGCTGCAGTCATACATTTGAAAATCATTAAAAAGTACCAAGTATCATTTAGGAAGGTACTTACCAAGGTTGAGCTTTAATAAAAGGATCGAGCCATAATTCCTCTGTATTGCACCCCTGCTTATGATTCCGTTTTTCTTTCACTTGAAAGAATTATCTATTCGGCCTCCTACATCTTTTTCACAATGAACTCCGATACAACCATTAGCATTATATATTTTAACAGCTTTCCCACTTTGGTCATATTGCAGTCCACACTTGTTATTACTGCACTTCATTTTGCTTTTCTATTTTCAATTTGAATGTAGATTCCACTTTCACACAGCATGAGCATGCAAGCTGTTCCCTATCCATATATAGTGAAGTGTTTTAGGCAAACATACAGATTGTGTACTTGGTTCCAATGACCTTAAAAAGCAGTGGTCCCTGTCCCTACTCTACCTCAACCTCGTAAGGTTAAGCACCAGCTCACTTCACTTATCACTCTATATCCAAGAACAGCTTCTTATCAAAAGCATTCTCTGGATGAAACTTAAAGCTAGCTTGGTAGTTTAAATAAAGTCAAATACAATTTGTGCAGTGTTTTCAAAAGCCTCCAAACGATGAAGATCTTTACTCATCCTGAAAACATGAAGCCCGTTTCACTGTTCCAGAATGATAAAGTTACTCAGACATTCACATTCACTGCTGTGTGTGAGGGAGGGTACAAAAGAAAAATAAAAGTCACTTGATGAAATTTCACCAAGAGCATGTTAGTAAACATTCGATAGAATTTCCTCTAGTTAAACTACCCTAAGTTGCTACCCAGATGCTATATAGCTTTCAACCTGTATTAAAAACTGATTTTTTTTCCACTTTGTTTCTGAGTACATTTATATCCATGATGATATATTGGCTTGTTGTACTAGACATGACCTAGCATTATCCAACATTAAAACAGCCAAAGGCAGCCGGGCACGGTGGCTCATGCCTGTAATCCCAGCACCTTAGGAGGCTGAGAAGGGCAAATCACCTGAGCCCAGAAGTTCAAGACCATCCTGGCCAACATGGTGAAACCCCATCTCTACTAAAAATACAAAAATTAGTCAGGCGTGGTGGCGGGTGCCTGTAATCCCGGCTACTCGGGAGGCTGAGGCAGGAGAATGGCTTGAACCTAGGAGGTGAAGGTTGCAGTGAGCCAAGATGGCGCCACTGCACTCCAGCCTGGGCGACAGAGGGAGATTCCATCTCAAAAAACAAAAACAAACAAAACAAATAAACAAAAATGCCAAAGGCTCCCATGATCTATGACAAAGAGTGACTTCAGGATCCTGATTCACATCAAGACATTCAGATTCATTAGGTCCAGAAATCTGCACTTTTAGTACGTATTAGAAAACCGACTCTGACATTTCTAAAAGTCGAGCCACCCTGGAGTGAGATATACGGTGTTCTTTCTTGGGTGAAGCCTGACCTGTTTTCCACTCTTATCTCCTCCACTCTTTCATCTCTCCCCTCCTTGCCCCCCTGCCCTCTGCTTCCACCACACGTAGAGCTGATGCTCCAAACACAGAAACACGATACTGTTGCACCCTCTGAACCCTTCACACAGTTCAGTTTTTCTATCTTTTTCTACCTGGAACACATACTCATCATTAAGAGCAAACCCCACGCTACACAGGAAGTCTCCTCAATCCAATTAGGCTATTAGTTGTATATTCTACTATGTCACACCACTGTGTGAATATCGCTTTGTAGGTAATACACATATTGCAGTACTTTATAATTAGTTGCTAACGTCCCTACATGTCCCACTATACCTATAGTCTGTGAGGTCAAAGATCATACTTTATTCATCTTGTACTTCTAAGCACCAGGCATGCAATACAAGAGGTTTGTAATAATTGGTTTCTGAGCCAAAAATTGAATGTTAGTATGGAAATTCTTTTTCAAGCAAATCCAACTACTCTAAATTCCTAGTACATATCAGTACATATTTAATGCCATATATCTTAAGTCGGAATCGTGGAGAATTGTGAAATCAATTTGTCAAAGATATATATTAGTGTTTCTCTACTAAGTCCTTATACTTATTGTAAATTTAATTATGTTTAACTTATGTAAATAGATGCTTTATCTTTTCTACCATTTTCATCTCCCATATACCCAATAGGTTTTTTGTTTTCCCTACCTGTTTTTGTTTTGTTTTGTTTTTGGTTTTTGGTTTTTTTTAAAAATATAACCAAAATAGTGCGGGGAAAGGGAGAAAGGATGATAGTAAACTATCGCATTATTCACCATTCAGATGTTTAAGAAACATCTGAAAAACACGTGTAGGAAAAACAAGTTTATGATCTCTGATTGCAAGGGGCAAGGTCTCCTGGACTAGTCTAGATGATAAACAAAGGTAAATAAGGGTTAGAAATTTTTCTGCATTAAGAAGTAATAGGAATTTTGGGTGGCCTCTACCTGTTGGATTTTGAAAACACTATCAGTAGATAGAAAATGACTCTGACAATACGGCAGGAAGTTGAAGAGGTTCATGAAAGGACTTTGTACTCCACTGACAGGAATGTTGTTTTAACGTCTAAAAATAGATGCTTCTGTCACTACTAACTCAACTACCTCCAAATGTTCAGTAAAGCTCTGAACACACACACACACACACACACACACACACACACATATATAATGAGTTAGTGCTAAACCAGGATATTTGAAGGAGAAAGTATTGACTTCCAGATCTGGCAACATGAGGGTGAAGAAAGGTCAGCATCCTCCTCCGGGAGACAGTGAGTGAGCATCAAGATGTCAGAGGAAGGGCGGGCATGGTGGCTCATGCCTATAATCCCAGCACTTTAGAGGGCCAAGGTGGGAGGATTGCTTGAGCCCAGGAGTTGGAGGCCAGCCTAGGCAACAAAGGGAGATCCCATTTCCACAAAAATAAATAAATAAATAAATAATCTGTGCATGTTGGCATACATCTGTGATCCCAGATACTCAGGACTCTAAGGATCACTTGAGTCCCGGAGGTCGAGGGTGCAGTAAGCCGTGATTGTGCCAGTGTACTCCAGCCTGGGCAACACAGCCAGATCCTGTCTCAAAATGCTGGCAGAGCTTGAGTCTAGAGCCAGAAGTGGTCATATGAACATAAATTTTCTGGACTACTTAAAAATAAGGGTTTGGGTATGGAGTTTATTATAGTGAATTGCATAAGGATTTGATACACTTTATATGGGTATTAACGGAAAGTATAATCCCAGAAGACTAAAAGCACTCATAATATTAAACTTTCCTGTTGGCGTAGTGATGTTGAACCCACATTGTACACTCCAGGACCATTGCCTTATTTTCAATTGGGGCTTTGTCACCTACCACCTGGGCCTTGGGCAAGTTATTTAACTTTTCTGTGATCCTGTTTCCCTTTTTATAAAATAGCAGTAGTAATAATGTTTAGTTTATAGAATCAATATAGGATTAACTCAGTTCATCTTTTTAAAGGACCTGGAATAGTACCTATAAAACAGTATACTGGTTTTTCTTAATAAAAGAACATAACAGTCGTCAATGAAACTCTCATCTGCTAGATTTTCTTACCTGTATCATGTACATAAGTCACTTGTATAATACTATGATCACAAAGATGATGAAGTTATTCTTTAGAGATTTACATAAAATTTGTGGAATAAAATGTTATGATTGTATCACTTAATGTCAAATGCTTTTATTTCTTCATAAAGTAGTCCTAATATTCTGTCTCATAGTTGGATGAGAGACTAATGTAAAAAATCAGATTACAAACTCTGATACAGAAAAAAAAAAATTTGTTCCTTTGTGTCCACCAGGAAAGATGCAGAAAGATGGACTTGTCACTTACAACAGAAACCCTTCCCCATTTGAAGCTGCCCCTGCATGAAGCAGTACCTCTGAGGGAACACTTTTTAAACTGCATCATTATCCTTTCTTCATGTCTTGGTTTTTGCCACTCAGCTGTGAGTTTCTTGGGAGCAGGAATAATGGTATCCCTAGAACCTACTGCAATGTGGTCCCGTAGCAGATGCTTCACACGTGTGTGTTTGGCTGATCTGCTCTGTCCTGGGATCTCCTTTCCCGCCACTACTGGTGCTGAGCTATCCCTTGGGAAGTCAAAGCATAGATTTAGTGTATGCCACAAAGCAGAGTAACTGGGGAGGGGGAGCTAATTTGGAAAGCTTTTGATATTTTATTTTCTCTTCCCAAAAAAGATTATCAAAATGACAAAGGAAATAAAATTTAGAAATTATCTGACCTCCTTCCATATGTTTCAGTTTAGTATGGTATTACTATTTAATGGCCTATGGGAGACAACCGTAATCTTTTCTTTGCTTAGAATGTCTGAAAGTCAAATCCTTCTTGATCCCCTGCCTCTCTCTCTAGTAGACAAACACAACTTTGTTTATATCTTCTTTCTTTTTGGCACACCCTTGTCCCTTCCTTTCACAGAGCTCTCTCCTAAATCCTCTCAAGTGTTATCTCTACTAAAACCCCTCCCCCAGATAAGTTAATACCTCGTCTCTGTACATCTTGACATTCTCCTAACACCTGATTTTAGCATTTCTCATTTTATTCATCAGTTTCTCTCCCTCCCTATCCCCCTCTCTCCCACTAAACCATGAAAACTTAGAAATAAGGTTCTGGATTTTAGTTATCCAAAACATCCAATATCTCTTAGGGTGTATGACACAAAGAATACATTCAGGAAAAAAGATTTGCTGAATTAATGATTTAAGCCAGATGAAGACTTTTTTTTTTACTTCTTTGTGGAAAACATATTCACTTATTTCAGTATCTATCCTAGACAGTTTTTTCAAGAAGCTGATTTACTGTATTCCTTAATCATTCCTCTATATTATTTTGGTAATTTTTTGTAAGACAAAAGTTAATCACATTGAGTATTACTGATGCTTACATCCTACAAGATCATGTTCTACTGATACCTATCATATTACAAGTTACATGGAGTTACAGAAAGAAGAAAGACAGAAAGGAAAGAATGAGTAAAAGACAATAGTAAAAGAAAGGGAAGGAAAGAAGGAGGGAGTAAAAAAATAGAAATTTCCAGTTTTTTGATGGATATTAAATTATGTTTCTATAAATTTTCAATAATTTTTAAATTTAGGTGATTAATTTGTATGTGAACACAAAATTTAAATTGCCATCAAAATATAAACCAAGCATAAGTATTCAAAAACTTCTGCGATTCACTTGACTAATTTATTTCTTTGTTTCAATCTAATGTCCAAAAATTTCAGCTCATATAGTGACCAGTTTAAAATTGACAATACTGATTTGGTTTGGATTTGTGTCCCCACCCAAATCTCAAGTTGAATTGTAATCCCCAGTGTTGGAGGAGGGACTTGGTGGGAGGTGACTGGATCATGAGGGCAGAATTCCCCCTTGCTGTTCTCGTGATAGTGAGTGGGTTCTCATGAGAACTGGTTGTTTTAAAGTGTGTAGTACCTCCTCCTTCACTCTTTTCTTCCTGCTCCAGCCATGTAAGACATGCCTCCTTCCACTTTACCTTTTGCTGTGATTGTAAGTTTCCTGAGACCTCCCAGTCATGCTTCCTGTACAGCCTGCAGAACCGTGAGCCAATTAAACCTCTTTTCTTTATAAATTACACAGTCTCAGGTAGTTCTTTATAGCAATCCGAGAATGGACTAATACAAACACCAAAATACACAGAGGTCAAAGGAAGAAAAATATCAGGAGAGCTGATGGTTTAAGCTCCAGTCCAAGTCAAAGTCAAAGAGAATCAGGCAGAGAGAAAAAATTCTTCCTTACTCAGTTCTTTATTTGATTCGGGCCTTCAATGGATTGGATGAGGTCCATCCACACTGAGAAAGGCAATCTACAATAGTCTACTGATTCAAATGCTAGTCTCATTTAGAAACGCCTTCAAAGATACACCCAAAAATAATCTTATCCAAACAGCTGGACACCCCATGGCCCAGCCAACTTGACATAAAATTTGTTATCATGTCCATATAGCATCAAATACTTGATGCATGAAACTTGAGTTCTGCTTTTCACACAGCTAAAGTTCACTGGCGTCTGTTACAAAGATAAAAGTGCAACCTCTAAAAAGTTAATTTCAAGTGTTGTTCTCTGGCTTGTGCTATAAGCAAAGAAATATTAGTCTGAGACATCTGTTAGTAGATAATGGATTTTATTTTGTTGTTTCTAAGTCAGTGCAATAATGGAAAAGACTACAATGCAGACGAATGCTTTTACAATGATAATGCTAGGGCCTAATCATGAGAGTAAAAGAAGGGGAAAGAAATAAGGAGGGAAGGGGGAAGGAAAATATATAGACCTTCAGTTTTTGATGGATATTAAATTATGTTTCTATAATTTTCTATTATTTTCTGGTGTTCACTGGATGCCTGCTATGGGCAAGTGCTAAATCCTCTTAGATCAAAAAGTCTCATGGGCAGAAATAAAAATAAAAATAAATTAATTTGAAAGCACTGACAAGGAGTAATAGGTATGCTTCTCTGTAGTGGTATTTCCTACACTGGTTTAACAGTAAGGTTCCTGCGCCACCATCACGCTAAAGAAACTTACATCTAAAGGCAGCTAATTTCTCTCTCCGTGAATAAGGATGGGTGAGCTCTTGTTTCCTCTGAGCTGTTTTTAATATATTCTTCTAATAGGGGCCATAGCACAAGCTATGAAGCACAAAGTGAACAACCAGTTGTTATGTCATCAATGGTTAGTATAGATGTTCAGAAAAGATAATCAGTCACAAAATAATGTTTAGTTACTAGAATAACTAAATTTTTTAAATGTTACATATAATTCCTTTAGGCAGGGAAGGGACAGGATACAGATTCTTATTTTTTCTTTCGTGTCAGTCTCTTTTTGCTTAGTGTGATGGTTTTGTTGTTGTTGTTGTTTCCTTTATTTCTTCAAAAAAAAAAAAATAGAACAACAGGATACATGTACAGAATCTGCAGGTTTGTTACACAGGTATGTGTGTGCCATGGTGGTTTGCTGTACATATTGTCCCATCCTCTAAGCTCCCTCCCCTCACCCCCTAACCCCCAACAGGCCCTGGTGTGTGTTGTTCCCATCCCTGTATCCATGTGTTCTCATTGTTCAACTCCCACTTACGAATGAGAACATGCACTGTTTGGTTTTCTGTTCCTGTGTCAGTTTGCTGAGGATGATGGCTTCCAGCTTCATCCATGTCCCTGCAACTGACATGAGCTGATTTCTTTTTATGGCTGTATAGTATTCCATGGTATATTTGTACCACATTTGCCTTATCCATGCTCTCACTGATGGGCATTTGGGTTGGTTCCATGTCTTTGTTATTGTAAATAGCACTGCAATAAACATATGTATGCATGTGTCTTTATAGTAGAATGATTTATATTCTTTTGGGTATATACCCAGTAACGGGATTGCTGGATCAAAAGGTATTTCTGGTTTTAGATCCTTGAGAAATCGCCACACTGTCTTCCACATGGTTGAACTAATTTACATTTCCATCAACAGTGTAAAAGCGTTCCTACTTCTCCTTAGCCTCACCAGCATCTATTGTGTCCTCACTTTAATAATCGCCATTCTGACTGGTATGAGATGGTAGTATGTCATTGTGGTTTTGATTTGCATTTCTCTGATTATCAGTGATGTTGAGCTTTTCTTCATATGTTTGTTGACCGTGTAAATGCTTTCTTTTGAGAAGTGTCTGTTCATGTCCTTTGCCCACTTTTTGATGGGGTTGTTTTTTTCTTGTAACATTGTTTAAGTTCCTTGTAAATTCTGGATATTAGACCTCTGTCAGATGGGTAGACTGCAAAAATTTTCTCCCATTCTATAGGTTGCCTGTTCACTCTGATGATAGTTTCTTTTGCTGTGCAGAAGCTCTTTAATTAGATCCCATTTGTCAATTTTGGCTTTTGTTGTAATTGCTTTTGGCATTTTGGTCATGAATTCGTTGCCCACACCTATGTATTGAATGGTATTACCTAGGTTTTCTTCTAGAGTTTTTATGGCTTTGGGTTTTACATTTAAGTCTTTAATGCATCTTGAGTTAATTTTTGTATAAGGTGTAAGGAAGTGGTCCAGTTTCAGTTTTCTGCATTTGGCTAGCCAGTTTTCCCAGCACCATTTACTGAATAGGAGATCTTTCCCCCATTGCATGTTTTTGTCAGGTTTGTCAAAGATCAGATGGTTGTAGATGTGTTGTGTTATCTCTGAGGTCTCTGTTCTGTTCCATTGGTCTATATATCTGTTTTGATACCAGTACTATGTTGTTTTGGTTACTATAACCTTGTACTATAGTTTGAAGCCTGGTAGCATGATGCCTCCAGCTTTGTTCTTTTTGCTTAGGATTTTCTTGGTTATACAGGGTCTTCTTTGATTTCATATAAAATTTAAAATATTTTTTTCTAACTCTGTGAAGAATGTTAATGGTAGTTTGATGGGAATACCATTGAATCTATAAATTACTTTGGGCAGTATTGCCATTTTCACAATATTGATTCTTCCTATCCATTAGCATGGAATGTTTTTCCATTTGTTTGTGTCCTCTTATTACCTTGAGCAGTGATTTGTAGTTCTCCTTGAAGAGGTCCTTCACATCCCTTGTTAGCTATATTCCTAGATATTTAGAAAACCCGTTAATCTCAGCCCCAAAAATTCTTGAACTGATAAGGAATTTCAGCAAAGTCTCAGGATACAAAATCAATGTGCAAAAATCACAAGCATTCCTTTAAACCAACAATAGGTAAGCAGAGAGTCAAATCATTAATGAACTCCCATTCACAGATTCTTTTTTGATTCAATATGTTGCAGCTCTAAACGTAGGATTTCTAAGTATCAAGACTATTCCCACTACTTTGCGTAACTCTGAAACATTTCACTAAACTTTACTGTGAACTTTTAAACATGAAACTAGTAGGCATGAAAAATAAGCTAAATGAAAAAAAAAATCCTTAGGCTTATGTTCATTATATCAACCAAAGCAAATGTTACTCAAGTTATTCAATTTAATTAAGGCTAACTTGGGCCCAATACACTAATTATGCCTACATATCAAAGGCAAAGTTCATTGAGATGCCTAAATTAAATCTATCCTTTGTGATCACTTCTTGAAATTCTATTGTTTACCCATGTCAAACATGAAGTGTAAAACCAATGATAGGAACACTAACTGTCATACAAGTTGCCTTTCTGCATCCTTTTGCTATAGGAGAATAAAGGAAGTGTTTAGTTTTTATTTTTAATTCTATCAGTTTCATTACAGAAGGTAACATTTTGGCAATTTCCTGTCAAGCTAGTTCAGTTTTCAGAACTGTCTGAAGCCTAAGAGAGACAGTCATGCTGAAGCTACTCTCACAGACTAAGGAACAGCCCCAGAAATTATTTCACATTCCTCCGTTAAACTGTACAGTTTATGCCCTGCCCTCAGTAACTGACAAAACATGAGCTCCTGAGTATTCCAAATTATAGACTGAAGCAGATCAGAGGAGGAAACACAATGATTGGTGGTAGACAGCTGGAGGTGTTGCAGCCACCCGTGTTTCCAGTTGAAAAATCATGAATTTTCTTTGTTAGATAGAATATATTATTTTCTTTCTGTGGTAAGATTTTGTTTTGCTTTCATCTTCCAAAACAAACTCCATTTCTGATTTTTATCTCCCAGACCTGCCTAATCCCACACTAACATTAAGAATGTCTTTTAGTTTTTCTCCTGGTTCAGACCATTCTGTCAGATTTATGATCTTTTATATTATAGCCACCACCCTGGTCTCTACATTCATGTCCTTGTTTACTGCAGTAGACTCAACACTGAATTCTCTCCTAGTTCTAATCCAAATAGAACATCAATAGATTAACAGTTGCTAAACACTGCTATGTACCTTCACTTCTCAAAATATACAATGCTTCTCAATTTTCAGAGAGCAAAGCAAAATGATATCCTGGCATTTAAAGCTCTGTATCTAGGGTCCCCTTGTATCACTCAGCAATGGGCAACATATGCTTCTACTTCCATCAGATCAATCTCTCCTCATAGTCTCTACAAAACCACTAGCTCATATCCCCGTTCTCCATGAAGACCATTCTAATCTAGATTATTCTAGTTCTACCTTTCCTTTGGGTTCACTCAGTGTCCAATAATACAGTTGACATGTGCAATGTTTTGAGATCTTAGCAAGTCAGGCTTAGGATGAATTAGTGACAAAAATCATAATTTAGATTTTCAAGCAATGTACTAATAGCAAAAGTCCATGTGAGACTTTCACCTTCAAACACATACACAAGCAAATACATCTCTTCCAACCAAATGGGCTTAGGGTAACTATAGAATTTTGAGTCCTCAGTGAGAATGGCTGGTCTTCAAGGGAAACTTTAGTTGTGATTTTGATGGAAACTTTACTTCTACGGACAATTAACACAGAATCTAGACATAGTGAATAACCCCCTTCTTTGACCTAACTTGCCCCTTATGAAAAATCACCTTTCTTTCAGTTTTTATATACCTCTCTCCTACTTCTATTCTTCCATTTCAGCTGTTAACGTCTCAGTAAAGTGCTACTATTTCCCTAGCTCTTCCTGTAGTTAATATAATGAGATTTCTCTTAGAAGGTCATTGGAGGATATGTTAATTAACAAGCAGAGCTGTTGAAATATTGATTCTGGCCAAAGTTCCCACTTTAAATTAGTGTCTGTTAACCATCCCCGATCAACCCTTAGCAATGGACTATTCTATTGTGGAGTGCTTTCTCCGATTTGTCTAGGAACTGAGATCATATTCTAACTCACTTCACATTGTTCCCTGCAATCACTGTTAATTCATTCAGAATTGTACCATTGTCCTCTGAAACAACCATGTTTTGTCTCATTCTTGTTTGCAGTGTGCTTGTAATGCATATTTTCTATACCATCCACATATGACTATCAGTGAATGTCGGGGGGCATAGTAATACAACTCAACCCTTCATACAATGCAACCACATTCTAATGATTATATTAGAACCATATTTCATGATCTTTTCTGGTCTGTATTCCAAGCACAGCTGTCGAGTTTCCTAATGCATTTGTAATTACTATGCAGGATTGCATAATATTTTTTTTTATTTAAGCACTGTCATTTGAAAGTACTCCTCTGTTAGGCCTTGTAAAGCCAATGGTGTATTAAGTAGTTAATCAACGTGTGCTATTTTACCCTGATGCCTACTTTCACTTTATAAAAATGGATTGGTTGAATTCTCCTTGTTAGAAAATGCCACTGCAATTACTGAATTCATTTACGAAGATATAGAACAATGATTAAGTTATATTTATTAAATATTTCCTATTTTATCGCTTATATTAGGATTGCCAGGGTGCTACACGTTTTTGCACAAACAATAAATTAATGATTAATAAGAACCAACTGGACTTTTACATTGTTGTGATAGTCTGGAATTATTTTTATATTTGACAAGAGAAATTTGTTCTCCTGACATTCAGTATCTTTCCTTTTTTTTTTTTGGAGATTAAAAAATAAGTTTTTAGAGACTATACATCAAAAGAGGTAGAAATAACATAGGAATCAATAGGATACAAGATTCTTTTAAAGTGTAAATAATAACAAAAATATCATCACTAAATGACAAATACAATAACATAATGTCAAATATTCCAGCAACTGTAATACACGTGTTTGAGAATTTGGGTTAAGAATTTGCAATACCAAAAATTCATTTAGCAAGTGAAGAAACAGGGTAAGAGAGATAAGAGAGATAAAAGAGATAAAAGGGCTTGCATACTTTCACTACATTTCAATGCTACATGCTGCTGGCTGATACTAGAGCTTTTGTGTGAAACAGAAACACGTATGTGCACATCTGTTCCAGAGGCAAGGATTTGAAGAGCGAAGCCCCAGCTGGATGGAGCTCCCATTCCCTACTTTGTGCAGTGCTCAGACAGCACCACTGTACATAGTGACATGAGTTCAAAAGTGGTAGAATCTGGATTCAGACATAGGTTCATGCAGAAAAGGAAAAGGAAGACAGGATCCAACCAGGAGACCTCACACACATCTGGTCTTATCTAATATTGAAATATCAGATATTTCTATTCTTGACAACAGAAATATGTGGCAGCCATTATAGCTCATTTAACAAAGACATGAAATATTAATAACAAAAACTGACTAAAGCAATGTTATAAAAGAGAAAATAGAACAAAGAAGAAAATACATTCCTAGTACTCAGTTCCACCGTCTTTGCTGCAGAACACATCACTGCTGCAGGGTCCAGAGCCTCACCAGAGGAGATGGGATTGCCTAGTTCTCTAGGCATCATGGCAGTGAATTCTTCTGTGGGACAGATTTAGACCACACCAGGACCAACTCCACTCCACATGAATCACTGGGCATCTGCCCTATTATCTGCAGGTTCCAGACGTGCTCTCCTACCCAGACCTGCACCTAAAGCTGGAGGACCTGACTGAGAAGGAATCAGGAATGCTGTGTGCCTTGGTCATACATGCAGACTCCTCAACAATGGCAATGTTGGTTTGATGTTAGGGAGATATCGGGGGGAGACTGGCTATCGATCTCCTGTGCATCACAGAATCATGCCATGCTTCCCACCCCTCTAGAGTTTCAAGTTGCATCTAGCAGTCTGACAGCTGCAGCTCGAACTCAGCAGTAACTCTGGGAATTTGGTTGAGGCCAAGCTGACTTCACTCATCTGTATCATCCATGCTTCCTCCTTTTACAAAACTACTCTACTGTTAGCTTTAAAGGAATCATATGAAGGGGGTAATATGCAATTAAATAAAAGAGAAGGCATATATAAATGTGCATTACACACACACACACACACACACACACACACGTGTTTGTATCCAGCCACTGTCAGTTAATATAGTTAAATGGTGACTAGATCCAGCATTATACAAAGTAAATAATACATTAGGAGCAAATATTTATTCCAAGGAGTAAGGATGGTTAAATACAAAGAAATTTAATACCACAATCAACATAATCACATAATAAATGCAAAAAGACAGTTGGTAAAATTCCACCTCTGTAAGTTATCAAAGCTTTAAGTAAGTCAGCAATAGAAGAACTTTAATATGACAGACCAGTTCTCAAAAACAAGCAGCAAACATAATTCTCTATGGTGAAATGCTACAGCCATTTCTTGCAAATCAGAAAAAAAAAAGTAGTGTATATCATCACTATTTACATTCAAAATTGTTTTGACTAGTCTAGTCAAGTGAATTAAAAAAATAAATAATAAAATATTATGTGATTTTTATACCTAAAAAATTCCAAGAGGCTGTGGAATAAAAACTAAGATATGTTGGAAATGTAGTAGAAATACGATAAAGGGGTAAGTTAAAATAAACTAGCATTTATCTAAAGTAGCATTACCCACCTAAAGTAGAAAAACAAAAATATACTTTATGCATAATAGATATAAAATGCTACAATGCTTAGAATAAAATGAGTAAGAAATATAGAATTTACTTTTAAAAACTATAATTATTAAGTGATATAAAGCAGGATCTGAATAAAATGAAAGACATATCATATTGGATTGAAACATTTAATACCATAAAAATGTCAAGACTCCTAAAACTAATATGTAAATTAAATGCAGTTTCAATTACAATTGTTTTATTGTAACCAAATATTTAAGAATATTCCCTCAAAAGACAAACGCTAGAAGGGGTTAACCTTCCTAGATACCAAAGTACTATATGAAACACAAGTTACATGGTATTAACATAAGACTAGATCAAAAAATCTGAGGAAAATAATTAAATTATTTGAAATATTATCCACATTTAAAGATGTTTTTAAAATAGTGTCTCACAGCTTATATGTATTGAAGTTGGAGTTCTAGCCTTAGTTTGTTTGATCTAAAACTCATACTGTTTTATTTGTTTATTGTACACATACATTTGTACATTATTCCAACTCATTCTCCTGAGCAATCATGGTGTCATGCTCTAATTCCTCTTACAGTCCCCACTAGTGTTATGCACGTCCCAAGGCATATGTGGAACTGGTCTTCAGAAGTTTAAAGGCCCTTATATAGAAGATGGATTCAGAGTTTTCTAGATACAGAACCAAATATGAAAACAGTAAGAGGGCATATCTGAAAATAGAATGGGCTTCTTTGAAAAAGTAGTGAGCATTGCGTTAAAGAAGTCACTTACATAACAGATCTGAGATGGTAAAGAGAATAGAGAATGAGACGGCACCGAAGATTCCTTCCAACTCTAAGATCCATTGACAAATTTAATGTTAGTACTTGTTCAATGACATACATCCACTCGACTGTGCTCAAATATTGGATGATCATAAGCTTGCCCAAGGATGGGCATCTAACATGTGAACTCAAATGACTGTCTTTGGCCAGGGGCAGTGGCTCACACCTGTAATCCCAGCACTTTGGAAGGCCAAGGCGGGCGGATCACGAGGTCAGGAGATCGAGACCATCCTGGCTAAAACGGTGTAACCCCGTCTCTGCTAAAAAAAAAAAAATACAAAAATTTAGCCAGGCGCGGTGGCAGGCGCCTGTAGTCCCAGCTACTCGGGAGGCTGAGGCAGGAGAATGGTGTGAACCCAGGAGGCAGAGCTTGCAGTGAGCCGAGATCGTGCCACTGCACTCCAGCCTGGGTGACAGAGCGAGACTCTGTCTCAGAAAATAAATAAATTAATTAATTAATTAATTTAAAAATTTTTTTTTAAAAATTACTGTCTTTTCCTGAATGCCCACATCCACAGCTTATCTGTCTTAGCACTCATAGTTCAACCTACCTATCACTGTGGAATATCACACGGGGAATCCAGCACAGAAAAACTTTCATATTCCACACATGGGCTTCAACTCATTCCATTTAGCAATATTTCTAGCCTTCAAGGGACTGTAACTTCTATATGATGTTCATAATCTGATACACATAAAGAAATACTAAGTATAAAATGACCTAATTGGAGAACTGTGAGCCATAGATAAGCTAAAATGAAGAAAAAATACTGAGAAGCCTTGAAAGCATTTTGTAGCATGAAGCAACTTAATTCATCCCAAATGTTATGCTACAGTAAGTTATATGATTCTGCCAGATGCTTCTCTTTAGAAGATTTTTATTATACCAAAGAGAGCAATTTCTTTTAATGAGAATATTTTTGAATAATATTTGTTCTTGAGACCACTGCTTTCTTTGTTTCATATCTAATGAGAATAATTTCCTTTGATTCATAGGCATTTTTATTCTTCTGCTGGTTCAATCAAAATACCAATTAACCACATGCATAATATGAGAATGAAGTTGAAACCTTCCAGCTCAGTTTCAGAAAATGCCCATCCATCATAGCAAGCATGTGGTTTGCATCTTAGAAGATCCACAGGTAAAGGATTATAAGCAAAGCTTGTGGTTAATGTCCCAGTTTAGTATCATCTTTGGATAGTGAGCTAATGTAAAGTTTGAACAGTGAAAAAATGAAAAGTACTAAATAGTGGATGTCTCAGGTATCATAAACCGTAAGCAACATGCAGACCTTAATCTCAACGCAGAGCATGGAATATTAGGTCCTGGTTTTCAAAAAGAAAAAATGTATATAAAATGTCTAGTGATGCAGGCCATGTGTATATAGAATGAATGGATCTGTTTACAGAGAGTATAAATTCAGAAAAACACCATCATTTAGAATTTGAAAAAGTAAAACCAGATAGTAATTTGCCTCCAAGAGTAATAAGTAAACCAAAATACAACTCAAAACAGAAAAATTAAACACTTCTCAAATAGACGGCCATGAAGGTGACGTGTGGAACACAAAACACAAGGAACAAATCCGCTAAGGGATAAATACTTTACAGAGAATGATCATGCAAGCAGGGACTCCTCACAGAGGTGAGTCACATGAATACGCAGGAAACTCTGAGCTCTTTCCCTCTGGCTGGAACAGGAGCTGAGCAATCAGCATGTAATCAGGAACATCTGATCCCTCCTAGCATCATTAACCTGCCTGAAGTGTGCTACAATCTTTGCAAATGTCACCATATGTTATAAAAAGTCATAGAGTTACATACTGTATTGTGCAACACTGATTTTCAAAATGTGACATTATTGCCGCAAGTCATCTCTGATATCAAGACATCCAATTCCTTAAAAAGTAAAGTATCTTGCATCATATTAGTGATTGTATAATCAGGACCTGGTTCAGAGTAAGTGCACAAAAGTATATCTGGAATCAGTAATGGTCAAAGATGTTACTGTAGAGCTACACATGGTGTCATGCACCTGTGGACCCGGATACTCAAGAGGCTGAGGCAAGAGGATCTTTTGAGCCCCGGAGTGCAAGGCCGGCCTGGGAAACATTGTAAGAACCCATCTCTTAAAATTTATTTTAAAATTAAAAAATAATTTAATTGAAGCAGCTATAACTTGGCATCAGCAAATGTAATGATTTTTCATTATTTGAAACAAAATAGGGCTGGAAGCAATGACTAATGCCTATAATCCCAACAACTCAGGAGGCTGAGGTGGGAAGATCGCTTGAGGCCAGGAGTTAGAGACCATCCTTGACAATATAGTGAGACCCAGTCTTTACAAAAAAAAAAAAAAAAAATGCTTTTAATTAGCCAGGTGTGGTGGCACACACCCGTAGTCATAGCTACTCAAGAGACTGAGGCAGGGGGATCACTTGAGCCTTGGAGTTTGAGGTTACAGTGAGCTTTGAACATGCCACTGCACTCCAGCCTGAATGAGAGAGTGAGACCCTGTCTCTAAAAAGAAAAGCAAAGAAACAAAATCAGTTTCAAATTCAGGGGGGGAAATGGAGGCTAAAATGTAAGAATAAGAAACACATATATTCGTACAGCAAAATGTAGGCATACTCATAACATGGACAAGCATATATTGGTATGTACATGGAGTGAGGAAATAAATGTCGTGTAATGCTTGACCTAAAAACCTTCCATATGTAACTAAAAACTGAAATAATGAGAACTAAACCTGGCAAAATATTAGGAATCTTATGTTCCCCCAAATATGCGTCTTTACAATTGTCTGTCGCCATAAATCCAATATTGATTATAACCATACTGAACTACGTACTGGGGAGAATAAGTCAAGAACGTTTGTATTCTTACCTAGAAAATCAAGCCTTCCACTACTAGAAGATCTTGATTAGGATCTCTCCTCTCCACAACCTCCTAGACATTGTAAATATGGCAACAATAGCTGCCTTCCCCATCTTGCAGGTTAGCCTTACACACAATCTAGTTCCACTTCCCTCTCATAGCTCTGATTTATCCACCTCTCTCCGTTTTGCTGGAATTCCAGCATGCACAGCAGCTGTAGCCAAGCTGTGTTTGGAAAGTCATTGGATGACTTAAGCTTGAAATAGTAATGACATCACAGGTAATATGTTTTGGAGGGAGTGCCAGCAGGATTGTAATGGAGCATTCCTTGGAAGCAGGAAGATACTATGGAAGTAGTGAGATGGTAATATGGTAATAACGAACACAGCAAGATACTAGGGTAATAGTCCAGGAAAGAAACAATACGGAACCAAATGAAAATCCCTGGGGTAATAACAACAGGAGATGGAAGAAAATAATATTAAAAGATAAAACTGAACAAGGAAACAAAATTTGATATCTAAACGTTTGCACCGGTTAAGAGAGATTTATTACTTAGATCCTAAGGGGAAAAAAAAATCTTATCAAACTTTTACTGCCCCAATTTTCTGCAGTTCTTTGTACCAAAATTACTCAAGATTTACACATTATCATTCTCTCCAATTCTCTTTTCCAATTCTCTATAAAACTGACTTTTATCAAGATTTCACCTCTACTTCACCAAATTAATCCTGCAAACTTCAGCAGTGACTTCCATTTGGTGGCCAAATCAGTTGGTGAATTCCAGTCCTCATCATAGGTGACATGTCAGCAACATTTGGCAGTCTCTCATTCCCTCCTCAATACATTTTCTTTACTTGATTTCCAATACACTCTACTTTCTTGGTCTTCCTTCTACCAACCTTACTGGTCATGTTTTCCTCAGCTTCCTTGGCTGTTTCCCTCTCTTCCTCCATCCTTCTAATTGTGAAGGTCCCAGGGCTCCTGTCTCAGTTCTCTTCTTCCCTCTCTTTCCCTCACTTTTTGATGATCTCATCCAATCTCATGGCTTTAAACACTATATGTGAGCCAATGACTCCCAGTTGCATACCTCCAGCCTAGATCTCTTGTCTGAACTCTAGACATGTCTAGACTGTGCTCAAAACAGCAGTTTAACGAAATTTCTAAGACATAAGACCATGCCAATTCATTGCTGACAACTTTATGACTGCTCCCCACTTCACTTAAAGTAACAACAGCATTCTTAAGAAGTCCCACAGGGCCCTGAATGATCTGACCCCTCGTTACTTCTCTCACTTCCTCTCCTAATTCTCTCACTTTCTCTGATTCCAGTCCAGCTATGCTGGCTTCCTTACAGTCCTTAAAACACATCCAGGACATTCTTGACTTACAGGCTTTCCCCCAACTCTCAGGAATATTCTCCCCTAGATGTCCTCATGGCCTCTTTTAACTCTTTGCACCAATGTCACCTTCTCAATGAGGTTTTCTCCTGTAGATCTATTTAATATGACTCATCCTCTGTCCTGCATTCTCAAGCCCTATGCAGGAGGCTCTACTTTTTTCCCATAGTACTTATCACATAATGCATTGCATAAATTACTTATTTATTATGGCAATGCAATCAGCAGAATTGCCAGAAAGTAAACCTAGGAGTTCTTGATGAGGGACAGAGGAACCTGCCCCCAATCCTGGCTGGAGGGGCTGCAACGGAACTCGGGCCCCATGGAAATCCACATGCCCAGTAGCTTCTTCTCCTGGAATGAAGGCCTGAAAATTCCCAGGGTTACCAGGTATCGAACATCTGGCTTTTTCAATAAACAATTCTAAAACGCTGTCCAGGTATTCTGCTCAATAGTTATTCCAACAGCCCACAAAGTTGTTCCCATGCCACCACAGTAAGAAGGAAAAGCAACAGAGGGTGATGTCCCTTCACTGCAACCCAGATCCACTGCATGGCCAGAAGAAGGCCCTGCCAGACTATGGAAGAATCAGGGGACCCATACTTCTCTCGCTGACCATTGCCTTACAGTGTGTACCAACAAAGCCTATTCTACCCCTGTAAGAATGTAGAATCTGCCCTTACTCCACACGCAAGAAATATGTTTATTGTTTCTTTTATATTTTTTCTCAAAAGAATGTAAGCTCCACAAGAGCAAGTTATTGTGTTCTATTCTAAGTGACAGAACAGTGCCTAGTACATAGCAGATAATAAATAATTGCTTCAAAAATCAAAGAAGACTTGAGATTCTTTTAGCCAGTGGTGAGGTAAATGATTTCATTAAATAAAATAGTAAAGAAGGAGAAGAAGTTTAAGAAGGAGTAGTGACTTAACTCTTTCTGACATATATTTTATATTTCTGAGAGAGAAACGGTCCCTTCTGAGAAATACTGCAATTTTCTATGCCTTCCAGATAAACCTACCTGAGATCCTTGAGCTAAATTTCCTGGTGATGTGATTAACAAAAGACCATATCCTTCCCATCTGTATTAGCTAACTATTGCTGCAAACAGATGATACCAATATTTAGTGGTTGACGACAACAAATATTTATTATTGCATAGATTCTATTGGTCAGAAATCAGACTGTAACTTAGAGGAAGAGTCTCAGCTGAGGATCTTCTACAAGGTTATGATCGGGGAATCTGCCAGGGATGCAGTCATCTCCAAGCTTCACTGGGTGAGGATCTGCTTCCAAGCTCAATCATGTGGTTATTGGCAGGCCTCAGATATTTGCTTCCAGGCTCACTTATGTGGGCCACTCCACAGGGTGCCTCATAAGAGACTCAATATTTAGATAATGGGCAGACCATATGTAAAAATAAAACTCTGACCCACAAGCTGCCACAACCAGTTTGGAAAGCCAAACCATAACCTCTGCAGCAAAGCATCCAGGAAGTCAAATCACAGCCTCTGTAGCAATCAGCCCCAAATGGCCAAAACTTAATCAATAACTGATAACCCCCAGTTTTCTGTTTGTTGTTTCCAATGTAGAGCCAACTAGACAAACCCAAACATGTTTCCCCTAACCAACCACATGATGCCCTGCTTCTATTTATTCTTTTGACAGCTTCCCCATGCCAACAGCCTCTAACGACCTGAAGCTTTTCCTTTTTTCCTCTATTATGCTTCTCCATTCCTCTGCCTGCCTTTGATTCTCTGCCAAACTCAAGCAATGATGACTGACTACCTTGCTGTAGCAAGCTCTGAATAAAGAAGCTTTGTTTGTTCTGATTTAGGTAGTCTTCCTCTATTTCCACACTTAACACATGACAGCTTCTCTCAGAACTGAGTCAATTAAGCCCAGCCTACACTCAAGCGGAGGGTGGTACACAAAGATGTAAGTATCAGGAGGTGGGGATCATGGTGGAGGCGGTGGGGGACAGGTGGTAATTAGAAATGGCACCACATAGTACTACCTAAGTCTTTGATAAACATCTCGAGGCTGCTAGACCCAAGTTTGTTTTGGATCTTAAGTATAAACTTCTACTTAGATTCCTTGAAATGGACTACTCCTAGACTTGTTCTATTATATTGTAACTTAACACTATTTAAATGAATGGTATATCTTAGAAAGAGCATAATAAATATCCTTGAATATTCATAGGCACACTTTGGTCTTTGGCTTAGGGACTAGTAAGCAGAGCTGTGCCATGTGACCATAACCAACCACCTGCCTGGCATTACTATTCCAAGGCTGCCACTGCTCCCAGCCTCTAAGAACTAACGTACAGAGCCCAAGAGCTTAATGTTGTTATGCACTGGCCCCAAGAGGATTAAAATATTGAATCTAAATGCCAAGGGCACTTCACTACTGCCTGAAAATCCTCACCAAGCTCCATATTGACTTGCACCCGACACTTTACTCATTTTTGTTATCTTCTGGTTTTTCTATGCATTTGTATTTTTCATCACTGTGTGAATGTAATGGCTTTAGAAAGTCATATATATGAAGTACTGACAATTACAAGGATATATTTAATTTTTGTGGTTGACAGATTGATTGAATCATTAATTCATTCATATTTATTTATTCAACAAATGCTGCCAGATACATGATGCTGAGTTGCTACCTAGAGTTTGAGACATAAAATAAAAAACAGAGATCACAAATAGTAAAAAATGCAGTACATGATATAAAGGAAAATTACACAATAACCTGATAACATTAAAATTGAGTGGGGCACGAAGTATTTTAGAAAACCAAGGATATTGTTTCTGCAGCTAGTGTCATGAGCTGAGATCTAAAGATCAGAGCAGAAGGCAGAGATTAGCAAGTGTGAAGGCCCCGAGGTAGGAAGTAGCTTTGCACATTAATGACACTAAGAGAATCCAGGGTCTGGCACACAGGAAATATGAGGGATGGCGGAGGAAAGTTGAGCCCGGAGAATCAGGCTGACAGACAGATCCCACAGAGCTTAGGAAGCTTAGCTGATAATGGCAGAGATTACTTAAGAGTAATTATATTAGTCAGATACAGTAATTAAACACAGGAGCTCATTAAACATGATTCAGATGCAATAATTAAACATAGATACTATAATTAAACATAAGCTGAGTATAGCAATTCAGATAGCATTAAACAAGAAAGGTCAATTTGGGTGGATAATTGGATTGAAAATTTTAACTTTGGAATCAATTATGTGAATTAGTTGGCCTTATTAATTAAATCTTGGAAACTAACAGATCTTTGAAAAAGAACGAATATGAACTTAATCTATCCCCCCAAAAAAATTTCCCCAAAATATGAAACAATCCAATTTGAAAACAAGAAATGTCTATGGCTAAGGCCATCACACCAATGTTATGTTTCTATTTACTATCACATTTCAATTGAATTTTATCAGTATTACATAATTATAGACTTGTTCACCTTTTAGGAAGAATTTTTGAAAAGCATGAGTGCTATAAAATTTTGATAGGTGGGAACTAAATCAAGTTTTGCTTTCAGATCTGATCTTTTTCCCTCTTTCAATGTGCCTGCCCTACTCCAGCCTCTCATAAACTTAAATATGTATACATTTTAATATGCATTTATATATTAAAAGTATTTTGTAAAGAGGAAATTCTTGAAGACAATGAAATTATTTTGTGTTGCTTTCTAAACATAAAAACTTAATGCATTGCTCAATTTCATAAGACAACATTTGAAAATACCCAAAGTAGGCATTACTCATGTTGCTGTTCCTTTTTATACAAACAGCACTGTTGAAATAACACTCCAACAAATGTATTTATTTAATTTTTAAAAGGAACCATACTTTCTACATGTATGCATAACTGAGTCTTTCTACATTGTTTATGTACTATCCATGGTCTTTGAGGTGTGGCTGTCACTAATATTTCCACGTTGATGCCAGACCTCTACCACTTGATCTGTGACAAGTTATATAACTTAGGCAGGATTTTTTATCAGGTTTAGTGAGTACCTCTAACTGAAAATGTCCAAACTTGAGTTTAGCATCTCACTTCTCTACCAAAATGCCTAAACCCTACTTCTCTTTTCCTAATCTAGGGTCTCTCAATCTCCATATTTTGGGTGGGATAATTTTTTGTTGTGAGGGCTGTCGTGTGTATTGTAGGATACTGAACAGCACCCTTGGCCTCTACACATTAGATATCCATAGAATCCGCAACCCACTCTGAGCTGTGACAACTAAAATTATCTTCAGACATTGCCAAAGGTCACCTGGAAGGCAAAATTGCCCCCAGTTGAGATCTACTAGCTAATCTTTTTCTGTTAGGTGAATAGCACCAGCATCCATCCAGTTCCCCAAGATACACTGACTACCATCTTGTATTTCTCCCTTTCCTTTACCCTTCTCATCACTCCATTTAGAAGAGATGACCCTTCACCCCAGCAGCTTTCCTAATACAAGTCTTCATCATCTCTTATGAATTACAGCAGTCAACTAACTAGTCTCCCTACTTGTGGTCTCACTCTTTCATCCATCTTCTTTCTCTTGCCAGTGTGATCTTTCACAAATGCAAATCTAGTTGTATCTTGTCCTTGCTTAAAACATTCCATGCCTTTTCAACACCTGCAGGAGGAGTACAAGAGTATCTCATATATATTTAGTAACTTTCCCATGTCCTACTGCCGATAAGAAGTACAGCCTGGGGGGCGGAGCAAGATGACCGAATAGGAACAGCTCCAGTCTCCAACTCCCAGCGCGAGCGACACAGAAGACCGGTGATTTCTGCATTTTCAACGGAGGTACTGGGTTCATCTCACTGGGGAGCGCCGGACGATCAGTGCTGGTCAGCTGCTGCAGCCCGACCAGCCAGAGCTGAAGCAGGGCGAGGCATCGCCTCACCTGGGAAGCGCAAGGGGGAAGGGAATCCCTTTTCCTAGCCAGGGGAACTGAGACACACAACACCTGGAAAATCGGGTAACTCCCACCCCAACACTGCGCTTTAAGCAAACAGGCACACCAGGAGATCATATCCCACACCTGGCCGGGAGGGTCCCATGCCCACGGAGCCTCCCTCATTGCTATCACAGCAGTCCGTGATCTACCGCAAGGCAGCAGCGAGGCTGGGGGAGGGGCGCCCGCCATTGCTGAGGCTTAAGTAGGTAAACAAAGCTGCTGGGAAGCTCGAACTGGGTGGAGCTCACAGCAGCTCAAGGAAACCTGCCTGTCTCTGTAGACTCCACCTCTGGGGACAGGGCACAGCTACACAACAACAACAACAACAACAACAAAGCAGCAGAAAGCTCTGCAGACGCAAACGACTCTGTCTGACAGCTTTGAAGAGAGCAGTGGATCTCCCAACACGGAGGTTGAGATCTGAGAAGGGACAGACTGCCTGCTCAAGTGGGTCCCTGAACCCTGAGTAGCCTAACTGGGAGACATCCCCCACTAGGGGCAGTCTGACACCCCACACCTCACAGGGTGGAGTACACCCCTGAGAGGAAGCTTCCAAAGCAAGA